>NW_017537057.1:1533510-1648181 GCF_001853355.1 Bactrocera latifrons
TTTTTTTTGTCGAGAGTAGCCGCTATATTGTCAAGATCCGTGGATTAAACTGTATAAGTAATTGAAATGTGGGCTTTGGTGCAACTGATGATAGTTAGATAGATAGGTATATAGAGTGGATGTCCCAGTGAAACCATCGGAACTTAGATCTCAGTACTCCAATTTGTCGTCTCTGAACTTCCCTATGTTTCTGATGAAGTTTATTAATGCAAAGAGATTTAACAACATATGAGTATGAGTGCCTTTTTTGATCTGAAATTTTGCATACATCTGTTTTTCGTCAAGAAGCTGCACATTTGTCGGAACCGCAGATATCAGACTACTAGAAGATATAGCTGCCTTACAAATGCCATAAAATATAGACCCGTGAAGGGCATTATAGTTTCCGTTTAGCCAATGTTAACAGATTATCTTGTTTAAAACAAAATTTGCATAAATCACCGACACCGCTGCGACAGCTTTGAGAGCGCCCGAGTGTTGTCACAACAGCGCTGTTCAGCTGCAGGAGCCGGCGACTAAATAGCGAAGGCAAAGCGTGCAGTAACTCGTACGCTCCCCTAGAAACAATGTAGATACATATGTACTTATGTGCCTGAATTTTAGCTTCCTATACAGTTGTAATTTAAAATGCTGCCACCTTTCGCTGGCGCTAAAGTTCTTGTCCCTACTGACTTTTGTTGTGCTGCAGTTTCCGTGCATAATGAAATTAACGTTTACTTCTTTGTCCGTCTTCTTATATCTTACTTACATATCTACATACAGCGTGAGTAAATTTTATTCCGACTGAAGTGGAGCAACAGCTCAACTGCAAATGTGCTACATATGGCGGGCATAACGCCACCTGCCGGGGCATGCATCAATATGACAGCAAAGTAACAAGTCAAAGTGTCGAAGAGTGTCAACGATTCACTTGGGTTAGTATGTCAAAAGCAGTTTCGAGCACAGTCGCTTTAAGATTCCACACTATTTTTTGTTGCTACACTTTTTCTTTTATGCAATTTTTTAGGCTATAATATGGATCTTGTTATTTTTGCCTGTGAGAAGAACAATTGGCTGCTTTGCTGAGTGCGTTCCCAAGCATATTATGAGCTATTGAAGTGGAGTTGGAAAGCTTCAAGACTTTGTTTCAGCAGCTGATAATTAATAAATTCTATGTTGAAATGTGAAAAAAAGTGTGTTGGAGTCTGCTTTTTGAAGTCATCTAGAAAAGTTCATCAGGAAAAATTTTTGAGTAATATGAAAAAAGTCTTTAATCTTCAATTCTTCAAAATAGACTTTGATGCTAACTTCAGAAAAATCAAAACTCAAACGCATTTCCTCGAACGCTATACTCAGAGCTGGTGCGGAAAAGTTCTCTGAAACGGCTAACCGATTGCCATGAAATTTTCATTTTTTCAGATATATTTGTTAGCTAAAGATCAAAGAAATATAATTTCTCGCTTTATTTTCGGTTTTTAGGCTACTCTGAAGTATAAATTTGTTTAACAAGATTGCGTTTTTGGAGCCATAATTTTGTCAAAAATTAAAATTTTGCCTAGTCCTTTGACATCCTTCAGCATTGGTCGCTCTGCTGGTAATAATAATTTACGCAACCCAAATCGAAACGAACATTTCGACCACAAATTGATAGGAATACCATATAGTTCCCACAATCGGGATACAGATGAATGAACCCAACTTTTTTACGTCCATTCTCTTGTTTTCAAAGTGTGAGGAAACCCGCAGAAACACCTCTAAGCCAAAGTGTCGACATACCCGTGCTGATGGTTGATGATCGCAAAAGCTCTCCATCGATACCCGGGGCGGTCGTAGGTACATAATGACTTCTTTTCGTATACCCACTCTGCGAACGAGTGAACACCTCTTACCGTCTGACTAGTGTTAATGAAATGAACACAAAGCTTTGACAGTGATTAAGACTTTCAGAATGGAGTAGAGACCAATAATGGAATTAGAAGAGGATAAGCTTCGCGCTTTCAGCCTGGAGTCGAAAAAGAGTGCTCGCGGATGTATCAACAATAATACGACATATTTCTATTTTTCTACACTTTTTCTTAGAAAAGAGAGTTATTTATTTCAAAAATAGCACTAAATTTAAAAAATTCGAAATTTTGTTATTAAATAAGAAAAAAATTGTGAAACCATATACATATGTATATCATTAAATAATTCTTCAACTAACGCTCGCCACTGCGATGTCGCTGGAAAAGTTGAAATAACTGTCAGTCTTCCATTTACAAGTCAAACCGGAATCAAAGGTGTATATATATATATATATATATATATATATATATGTATGTATGTGAACGCATTTGCTAATTCAGGACAAACCGTTATTCAGAAATTCACTTTCAGCATGTTCACACCCTGTGGCTTGGACCGGGAACGTACATAATATACACAGCTCAACTGTCAATGGTGGAAAAGTATGTGGTTGTGCGCTTACTATTGAGTGTCATGTAAAGGAAATATTTACATGTGTGGTAGTGTGTAGTACACAATATATCTGCATATGGGAGTTATTCAAACTGAGTCCAAAGGTTTTCAATTGCACTACTCCATGGAAGTTGGCAAACAGTTGTTGAAAGCCTAAATGTATGCTTCATTTGCTGCATGCGGTAGGATAGGATAAACATATACTAGGTATAACAGTATATATCTGCATATGTAGGTATATGTGGAAATTTGAAATACAGGCAGAGTTGCATTTGCAAGTGAACAAATACAAATTATATAAGTGAGCATGTCAACTGTAAATGGGTCAAATAACTAAATATGTACGTACATATGTGTATAAATGTTTTGATGATTTTTTAACAGCATACTTTCACAACAATTTGATGTGAATGAAATTGTACAAATTTCGCCAGAGTTTAACAGAAAATTGTCAACACATCCTTTAGAAAAACGTTGAAATTTATTTTATTTTTCCGCTTTCATTCCCGCTTCGAAAAAAACATGCACTGCATATACAAGTATGTATATGTATGTGAGCGTGTATGTATTACGCTGCGAAGCGTGAAAAGGTGTTTGTAAGCTGCATATGTAGTGGACATGAGAGAGTATTCCTGAGGGTTCTATTGAAATAAACAAATCACAGAGAAACACACACACCTGCAAATTCATACAAATGCTTTAGTGAAGCGCATCTAAAGCAGATAAACCAAACTAAAAATCCTGAATGAGTTGCCTTTGCACACACATAAACACGTCCATGCACAGCGCACAGACAAAGCAGGAAGCTCAACTTGGCGAGTGCGAAGTGCCGTTGGGGTAAAGCCACGGTGAATAAAGTAAAAGTGCACCGGGATGCCGATGCTTGCTTTTTTATTGTAGGTAACGTGTGAAAGCATGAAAGTGAAAGCCTTTGATATTTAGGGCAGTGTTCTACTACCAGAGGATATACATATTACACATGTCAAAACTTGAACCCGTTCGGGTCGTCCGCTGGCTCATTAATACTCCATATCTGAAACATTGTTTGTTTTATGCTTTGAAATCATTGTATTTTTAGAAGCATTTATGTTGATTCACTTCTAAGTTGTCGCCATAGATGATAAGTTATTTGGTGGATCTATTATACTTATGGAGTCAATACAAATGGGCAACTCGTTCAGATTTCTAACATCTTTACATACTGTTATTGGGACAGCGCAAAAGAGCGAAGGACTTTGGCCTTGTGGAGAACGAGGACAAGACACAGTAACTAAAAGCCACATATAAAGATTTCTTACGTCTCGGAAACTAGTCAATTAAATATTGTTGGCAGCTATGAACACAGTTCTGTCCTCTCGAAACCAACATAAAACCGTCAAAAAACTAAGTCTACAAAGCAAGCGCAGAATAAAGATCCGAGATGGTAATCACGTTAGCAATGTTGTAAATTTGTCAACAATTGTAACAGCATGACAACCTACCGTCACTTTTTAGCCGCAATTTATGACAAAAATGGCAACACTTCGCTGTTGTCCGCATACATCAGCTCATCACAAGGATGTCAGCAAATATTGAATACCGTTGCTGTACTGCTCTAATTATTACGCAGTTCCTACGCAATTCGTCCAATAAGTGGTAATTTTGAATCCGTAGTCAATTGATAAGAAGATCCATTTCGACGAACAAGAACTATGTTTTCTAAATCTATCAATATTCGCGTCCTATTATATGGCACAGAAACATAGACGATGACGAACTGAGATGAAAAAGCATTCGAGTTAATCCTCCTCCGCAAACTCCGAAGCCATCCGCATGAGCGATGAAGATAATGAAACTCACGAAGGATAATGGAAACTGGTGAAATTTTGTGTCCTAAGCCAAGACCAACCCAAAGTTGTACTGCCAAAGAAGAAGAAATTATTTCTTATATCTTTTGAGCACACTATATCATCTTCTTATGCTGGACTGTTTTATATGCATCATCAGCAGTAGGTGAAAACGTTAAAGGTAGAGACTCCCGCAACAAAAACTCGAAATGGGAGTCAACATACTAACGAAGCGGATTGGAATATCGGTCGTATATCGATAATGTTGATGGGTTGCAGTAGTTGTGGTGATACCGGTCGCTGCCTGGTGGCGGCAAACGGCCGTAAGATGTGGCTGATCGAAAATACTGCAAGAAATGCTTAGAGCAGGGCACCAAAGATAAAATGGAGAATCTCTTTTACACTTCTCCCTCATTGACAAGACTACGCTGTAAGCATCTGGGGTCCCTATTATGATACACTGGAGGAGGTATTGATAATGAGGCCGCAGAGTCTGCCAAAATTCTCGTCACGCGCAGGCATCCTAAACGATGACTGTTGCTCTTATTGTTAGCAATTGAACTCCATCTGGTATCGCAAAGAACCAAATTTGTCTATGCGTTTCGTTGTGTGCTACCAGATTAACCTAAATCATGAACTTTGAAAATTGAAAAGAAGAAAAAACGTTAACCTCAGTTTGGCGTATTTATAGTAATCCGATCTGAAAAATTTCTTAGAAAATTACACTATTTCTCCAGATTGGTTTGGTAAACAAGTCTCATCAAATGAAAAATTCTTCCATATAAGCACATGAGGCCGATCGATCAGTTTGTACGGCAGTTATAGGCTGAAGTCCACTGCCGTTAAATAGACCGAAAGAACGACGGGAATCACTGAAGAGAAGAGTCTTCTTGTTGAGATGATCGTTTATATGAATACATAATTGCTTGCTTTTGAGTCCTACAAATATCTTGGTGAGCCTCATAGGGTACAAATGTGAAATAAAAGTTTTTCTGCACTGAAATTTGTCGTATAAGAATCCATAACCAATTTTTTGACTACCCTAAGCTTGTTAACTTGAAAATTTCCAAGGTCTGTACACCAAAAATAGAGGATCTGCGTAACCGGAATTTCCCAGGAATTTTTTGGGATGTACTTTCGACAACCAATGTGTAATCATGTTTGGTACAATAACAGTAAGGTCAACTTCAATATTGTCAATTTACAGCTATGAACGAATTTTTTTAGTGTAAAACCTATTAAGAGCTGCCAAGTTTTGTGACTATCCACAAACTCTGCACGATAGTATGCCTGCATTTCTGCTATTTTATTTGGCACCCGCTGTCTTCACAGGCTCATTAAGGTGTGAACAAACAAAATTCGCTCGTCTATTTGCTTGTCTGATTTTTATTTCCATTTAATATTAACGTATGTGTATGCGTAGGTGCATAGCTTCGCATAAGAAAGCTCCTGCTGGCGTTCACTTATTCATCTGTTTATTTGCTAAAATCACTCGGTTTCGTCTCTTACTTCATTTATTATGTGATTTGGCGCTGCTTCCGTAACGTTTTATGAGCACATGAGCGCATAAACGCGAAATAAAAAACATTTATTATGAATTGAGGTTGGGCTGCTACACACACACACGCCGTCACACGTTGACAAGAGTCAGTGTACCAGATTCTAACACCTAGACAACGCTGAGTGGATGCAATATTTATTTTCCGGCATATAAGCACGCTTTTGCCAGGTAACTACGTCACTCCAACGCCAGGCAGCTGTGTCGCCTGTGCTCGATTCGCTTGCGCCCAATACAATTTCCTTCCAGCTATTTCTGGATTTTCGCCCTCTCTCGCACGCTAATGCCATTTCCATTGCTTAAATCTGTGACCTAGCTACATACTCCCTCACCTTGCTCGCTGCCTACCAACTGCCACCTACTCCAGCTCCTCATTTGTTGCCCATTCAACTCTATTTTATTTCCTCTGATGTTGCCAACACTCTCACCCATGCATACAGACAATCGCACACTTATGCCGTAACTTTATTCCCTTTTGTCCCACTATTTGTAGCGCGCTCCTTGGGGCTTGGCTTATTAGTCCGTCCAGGTGAAGACGACAACGTGACTGCTTGTCACTTGTCGCCCATTCAGTGCTTTCATTCATGCTTCTATTGCCAATTGTGCGCAACGGTTGTTTTTGCTGTGGCACATGGCAGCGCATACAAATTTCGCTTGACAGCAAGCAAAAGTATGAAGGCACATAGACGGTCCATAATATTTTCCACGGCATGCGAATGTGTATATGTGCCATATTTATGCATGTTTGGGTAAGTGTGCGCTTCATGTTCATTCACTAAAGTGTCTGTGAAAATAATTAAGCGGAATTTCACTTTCACTTTTCAACTTCATTTGCTCAGTCATAGCAGATAAGTGAAAGCGGCATGTAAACCTGCAAGCATACTTTTATGCGCATAAACATATGTACACATTAAATGTCTCAGCACTTATCCCTGTCGTTCCTTGTCTTGCGCGCTTCGCAGCTGTGTTCCTTTATTGTTCCTTCTTTTATGCTGTTTATCTTGCTGCTGCTTTTTAGTGGATCACGTCAGCGCAATTAAACTTGTAGTTGACTAGGTGTTCGTTTTAATTCTTTTGATTTCCTGCTAAGCCTATTTTTAGGCGCACAAACAATTTGCTGCTGAATATTCAACTGCTCGACGGGCTTAGCGCCCACTAACTTTACTGAGTACATTTCTATATAAAGTCATCATATTATGGGAGTGTTTTGGTGGTGAAGGGTGTCGTTGGGCTGCTCTAATTAAAATATTTGTTGTTGGTATGTAAATATATTGAAGTTGGCAAGGAAGAAATAATTTTTCAATAACTACTGAATTTTTTTTTGATCCTAATTTATTTTAGTCTTTTTTGATATTAAGACTTTGTTGGAATACCTATGTTAAATCTAAGAAATTTTTGAGTTCTAAAATGTTGCCTACATTCAGGATGTCGCTAGTTTTTAAATCGTCATAGCGTGCAATTCAGAAAAAGCACTTAGAAAATAGTTTCCACAAACTTAAAATCCAGGCACAGCCATTTTTCTGTTGGTATCTATTATAATATATATGTTGCCCAAAAAATATTTAATAGTAAACTGTTGCCTACATTTAGGATACCGCAGTCTTTTAAACCATTATAGCAAGCATTTCAGAAATAGCAGGAAGTAGCAGGTGGAAATAACTTATACAAATTTAAAATAAAGACACACCAAATTTTCTCTGTTTTGAGATGAGCTCCCGGAAATCCCTTGAAATATAGTTAGAAGGTACCATAAAATGTGTAGACATTTTTGGACAATTCCATTTATTGTCGGCCTTCTAACTATATATAACACCTTAATACAAGACCCAAAAATGTTTGTATACTAAACTTTTGCCTACATTTAGGATGTCGCATATTTTTGAACCCTTCTTTAAAGGTATTTAGAGAAATATGGATTCAATAAGATAATAACGCGCATTTAAAAAGTAATTTAGTCAAACTTAAGACAAATTTTATTAAAAATTTTTTTTTTTACTAAAAATCTCAAAGTACTTACCACATCGATTATTTGCATTAAAGTTAAACCAAAACTTAATTGTAATGGATCCGACTCGTTTAAAACCGGACGCTCTAGAGTATTATAAGGATCTAATAGATCATGTAGCAGTCTCTTTTCATGATATCCTGCTAGACCAACTGCAAAGAGAAGAAAGATAAATAGAAATTATAAGATTTGAAACTATTAAAATACTAAATATGCGGAATTTATTGATATTGTTTATATATTAATAGCCTGAACAAGATATGCTAAATTTGGAACAATACTTGTAACAAATTAAAAAATGACAGACTCCCTCACTTTTCGAGATATCACTCTGAAAATTTGCATACGTCCTTCCCTACACATAAAGCTGCTTATATGTTGGAACTGACGATATGGGGCTACTACAGCATATAGCTGTCATACAAATTCAAGAGCCAAAATTATGTTTTTGTAAAGACAATTTTACCATTTGACGAGATATCATCGTGAAATTTGGCTCACATGCATATGTATAGCAGCGAAATATTCTCAAAAAAAAAAAAAAAAAACTACTACTATAACATATAGCTGTCATACAAACTAAACTATTAAAATCATGTTCACATAAGAAAACCTTTCCTGTTTTGCGAGATATCATGAGGAAATTTTATACTGATTATTATTTAAGACAGCGGAATATTCTCTGAAGATCGGACAATTATAACATATAGCTGTCATACAAACTGAACTATCAAAATCATGTCCTTGTAACAAAATTTTTCTAATTGAAGAGATATGTTCACGAAATTTAGTACAGATAAATCTCACATGCAAAGCTAAAATTTCCGAAGAAATTATTCAGATCGGACTAGTTTAGCATATAGCTGCCATACGATCGATAGTTTCAATATTTCCTATAAGTCCTGTAATTGCTTTAAGAAAATCAAATATTCCAGCAAGAACTCGTTCCATTCGCAATAAACGCTTACTTATCTCCAAACAACCAAACCTAGTACTTTACGTCTACGTATGTCTAACCCATAATGACGTCTTAAATCATAACAAAGTGTTATAATTAACTCCTCGGCATCTTGGCGCAATACAAGCGTAGTAAATCCGCAAATATGAATGTTCCACCAAATTATGTGATTAACCTTCTGGATTGGGTTTCCACAAATGTTGTTAGATGCGTGCCGCGCACGAATAAAATATGTGAACAATCAATAAATATTGTGTGCAAAAGGCACAAAAATGCCACACTAACAACAACTACAAATGTTGTTAGCAAAAATCGCTTTTCCCTCAACTCCTACAAAGTTGCGTACTGCCGAGGCCGAGAGTGAAAGGAAAGGTTGCTCGAAATATGCGCCTGATTGCGCACACAGATGTGATTGAGCTGTCACAACTATTTACACACAACTCCAACTCTTCTTCTTCTTCTTTTCAGTGTAACAGTTATATGGAAAAACGCCTTCGAGCTACGAGCTTTCAGCTCGATGTGTGCAAACGATTTAAGACCCAATTTACTGTGGACTTTTGCGGTGCTGTATGCCTTCATGTTTTCACTTTGCCCAACCATGTGATGTCATAAATCAAAATTCAATCAGCTGATTTTGACAATGTAAACGGCACATACAGAAAGAACTCAGCGTACACAGGCGGAAGAGAAAATCGAAAAGAGTGCTGCCGCTACCCACGTAAAAGGGAAAAGACACATGATTGCCATATTTAACGGCATAGGGTAAGTGATAAGGCGGCTTATGCGCCCCTGAAAGTATACTTTTGTGCGCGACGTGTGTGATTGGTGGCTTTTTACAACTAACGACCAACACTTAAGCGTTGCCGCTTTGAATTTGCGTTGCGTTGCGTTGCGTTGCGTGAACGGGAATGACACAGATGTGAAAATAAATAATAATAATCCACTTGACGTTTGTATTATCGTCTAAGCAAGAAATAATGAGTGCCTAATATACGATATTACCAAATCATATAAGCAGCGATGAGCACATAAATAAGTTGATAACTGTTTACGTATATGCCGTTAACTGCGTATGTAAGCACGCACCTCTTGAGTGTATATAAATAAGCGCAAAGAAAGCAAGAAAATACAAGATCAGTGAAGAAATAACAGCACTAAACCACATTAGTGGCATAAGCCCGCATCGTAAGCAACGTAAGCGGCTAACCATCTTAAGCATGAGTTACACAGATGTCGAAGAACGTTCTTTACGTGCGGCTGCTCATATATCACTACAGCCTGCTGCCCACAGCGCCCCACTTTATTTCGTGGCTAGTTTTTTATTGCTCCATTTCCTACTTTTCCGTCGAATTTAAAGCCTTAAATTTATACATAAGCACCCTTTTCAATGTTTTCGCATGCCGCGTGCCTTCTTTTGGGTGGCAGTGCCGCCTTCAAATATATTGGTTGCCACTCATAAATTGTCAAATGTGCGCATAAATTTTCAAACTTGACTGCGGTAAAGTGTAGTGGAAAAATGTTTGAGAGGCGAATAAATTTTATTTGAAGGCATGCACGAACCGATAATACTTAAGCTTAAAGCATTGGTGGCACAAACCCAACTGGCCAGCTGGAGGTTGGGGGTGAAGTATATGAATTTTCTTAGGCAAAAGCGTTTCGAGGAGTCTAAAAAACAATATATGAAATCAAATGGTGAAAAGGTAAAGACAGAATTTTGTTAACGAATCCCTTTAAATATATTAAATGGGTTATCTATTGAGTAAGTAAAAATTATATAATTTGATATTTTGAAGAGAAGATTATATTATAATTTTGTGTTTGTTCATTTCCAGAGCTTCCATTACAAAGTTATCAAAATCTGAAAAAGAATTGGTAAAGATTTTTGAACTGCCAAAAGTATTACGTAATGAATATATTTCCTACAATAATAACTATAAAATTAATAACAATAAAAATAATTTTTATTTTTTATTTTTTGCAATTAAACATTTGATCTTTTGAGTTTACTCAATAGTGAAGAAAACGCTAAATCAGGTAAATAAAGTGGTTTGAAAATTTGGGGAAAAATTCAAGAAGAATCAATGTAGTATGGTGCATTACCGTGGAGCAAAACAAAGAGTTCTCGCTCCATAATTTCGGTCTCTTTTTACGAATAGCCTCGCGAACACAACGTATAATAGTCAAATAGTATTCCTTGTTGACAGTTTGGCCGGTCGGAACTTCGAAAACCGAAGACAACTGACAAACAAAACTTTATCTTTTGACTTGACTAGATATCCCAATTTTCGCTCAAGTTGTAGCTTATACTGGGCAGACAGTCACCCGGATTTCAACTCGTGGTCTCGATTAGTTTTTGGTGATACGTACAACTGTTATGTGAACAAAACTATTATACTCTGTAGCAACATGTTACAAAAGTATAAAATTTATAATTTCTAAAAATCACTTTGAGCACTGAAATGTAGTCTCGATTTGGGTAAAATTACTGATGGTACTAAAATGTAGTCTACATTTAGGCTGATACTATATTTGGATTGGTATGCGAAAATGTTCTGAAAAAAAATATGGTATCTAGATAAACCGCTTTTAGGAAAATATTTTTCTTAGAATTCCTTCTACAGGATTTTATTTGTTTTAGTGCTTCTAACAATAATTATTACTTCAGCTAGTGTATTAAAAAAAAAATGTGTTTGAGTACTGAGATGGGGCATAGATTTATTATAAGCGCACCTTTAGAATAATATCGGCGCGGATAGATAGATAATTCGTTTTTAAGAACTTATTACCAAACCTTCCCTACTCAAACATATTTTTATGGGGCTCAGTTATGATTTCCTTTTTTTCAGTAATTTTTTCTCAGTTTAAATTCTCTTTTCCTCAGCCAAAGTGTAACTTAATAGAATTTCTTCCCCACATTTTGCATAATATTTAATGTATAGTAAAGCGAAGAGTGACGAAGAATAGGAAAAGGCTTACACAAATATGGGAACGTATTTTGAACATATCGTTTTCTTTCTATTTTTACAATTTTTGAAAACTTTTTAACTTGTACTATTTATATTTTACAACTTGTACTATTAACTCAGTTTGAAGTTATATTCCCTTGTTCAACCTAATATCGATTTTTTGACGGTTTTAAAAGTGAGAAATAGTCTTATCTACTACAGAGATATCATAAAGAAATTTGGAATGAGTTCAGAGTAATGTTACAATCTCCGAAAAACTTATTCTGAACGAACCACTTCGCATCTAAGTCATTGTATTTTATATTTGTTAAAATATGTTGATAAGGTTTGGCACAAATTGCTATTCATAGCGTCCTTAAGTTATCTTCACACAATTTTTCATAGATCATTGTCTAAAGCAGTTATAAATGCTCCAAAAAATCAGGTCAATTATGACTACTATAACATACCTGTGGAGTTCACTTCAAATCAATCGATAAAAATCAAGATAGAGATTCTAAAAAGCTAGAAATGCTGCTGAGAAAAAGTTAACATGATTTGTTACCTTCGCTCAAAAATAATTTTGGTATCAAATACTTCCAATAATATAATTTTGGACTTTCTCATGTTTTTACTCATTTTTACTAAAGCGCTGGCTAACCAATCAAAGCTTCAAGAAAAGGTTCCTAACTAAGTAATAACTCAGCTAAACATTAAACCGCACTATTTTTTTCGTTTCCAAAAAAACTTTCAAAAATCAGCAAGCATTATTCATTTACTTAGAGAAGTCGTTAATAGTGCAGTCAAATGCAGCAGTGGCAAAACACTGCAACCTGATCAGCTGCTACTTTTCTTGCTGAGCTGTAATATATTATATAAGCTCTGTGTTGTTTTGCCACTGCTACATAAATAATTCATTGAATTAGTGTACCGCTTGGCCAGCAAAATAATCCGAAGTTTAAAATGTGCAAGAAAAATGTTGCAACATTTCGCTTTAGCGCTGGAAGATACATAAGGCAAGCAGAAATTTATTTTGCGGCTAGCACAAACAACGAGAGATAAATACAAAAACACTCACACATACACATTTACAGTTAAAGAATTGCAAGTGATAAGAAAGTGCCTGCGCAAAAGTAGTTGCTATGGCAGCAGGAACGTAAGGATGCAAGTGCAGGATGCCTGCAAGTGGCAGAGCGGCTACTTCCCCAACAACTGCCCGCCTAACTTCACTCGTTACCACAGCAACAACAACACCAGCGCTACTAAAAGCGTCAAGTGGAGTGGATAAATGCGCCAGTTTTTGTCTTTTTGCTTAAACTCGTGCGGAACTAAGTGAATTTTCGTGCAAAAACAAAATGAAAATAGCAAAAAAAAAACAACACCAACAAGTTGGCTCGAGCTGTCATAGCAGCTTGAAAGGAAACTAAGACTGTAGAAAAAATGCTGTAAAGCAAACAATGAATGCGGTGTGTAAGACGCTGCCAAGCAAACAAGCTGAAATATGTTTCATTCACGCTCCCACCGAGACTCTTACAGTTAAAATGTAGAAAATGCGGACTAAAACTACATCGACATCGAATTTTGCTGCCACCCATCCACAACAGATGCGTATGCAATGAAATTCTGACAGTTAGAAACGCGAAGAGGGCAGCAAAAAGAAATGTGGAAACGTAAGCACTTCGCAGGCTAAAGCCGTGCACGCTGCTGCAGCTGACGCCGGCAAAGGTATTTGCAAGTGGAAAAGCATACTTTCTAAACCTCCGTTCCCTCCTTAACTGATGCATATTTTCGATAGAAGCTTCTGTGGCGGTGGCGGCGGAAATGTTGCAAGGTTGGTGGTGCGGAGTGCAAAATGCGAAATGCAAAACTGAAACTTGAATGGTTCGCTAGTGAAATGCACTTTGTCGGTACTTTTGACAGACGTGCTCGTGTGTAATTAAATTTCGCTGACACGGCACACTCACTCGGTGGCATTTAAGAAAAACAGAAACTCCTAATGTTGCAACAAATGTGTTAATTAAAATTGCGAATATATGCTGTGATTTTGAAGTGAAGTGAAGGTGGCAAATCGAGAAATGGAGTTATAGACAAAGTATTGTTGAAGGTGCTTCGAATGTTGATTTGAGCTTTGAATCGCTTTGAGGTGCTAGATAATTAATTAGTATTGCTTAGTCGAAAAGACTTTTCGTATTTCGTCAACAGAAAGGGCTTCATATTCTATCAGGACAACCCTAGACCACAGAAATTTTTGACGACTCGACAAAAACTGAAAGCAGCTGCTTAAGAAGTTTTGATGCATCCACCATACAGCCCTGACCCTGCATCATTAGACTCTTATTTGTTTCGGTCAATGCAGAATTCAGTTAATGGAGCAAAGTTGGCCTCAAGAGTTGGTCGGTGAAAATTACTTGACCAGAAAACTTTTACACTGATGGAATAGTGTCTCTAGCGGAAAATTGGAAAAAGTGCTCGACAAAATGATTCAAATTTCGTTCATTAAAGATCATTATAAAACAAGTTGAAGTTTGATTAGAAATACGAAACACTACCCAATACATTTTTACATAATATATAAATTTTAGATATGCCCACCTATTGAACTCAAAGCAAAGCGCATTTTCAGTCCATTTTATTAGGCCAACAAATGTCACCTTGAAACCATTAAAATGTCAGCACATTGAATAGCAAAACGTAGGCATAGTTTACCCTTTGTGGAAGTGGTAAACATAAAACTCAGCGCACGTGCAAAACCTAAAGTCAGTGAAGCATTGGAGCACGCTCGTTTGACCTTTTTGCAGTAAAATAATTTGCAAAAACGGCTCATCACTCTTAAACGGAAATAAACTGTAAATTTTACTTTTGTTTTTACTTCGGTGTCTTTGAGAATAAATGACACAGCATTCTCGAAAGAAACCTTGCCCTCGGGTGACTACTCATTACCGAGCATTGATGCAGATGCTTCGGAACCACACGCTGTACTAAGAAAGTGCTTAGCGTTTGCTTTTATTACACGGCATTCATCTTTAAATTTCGCTTCAGTTGCCAAGTAAGGATACTTGGAAGCAGTTAGCATAAGTGGCTGAAGTGCTGACACCTTGGTCTGTAAGTTTCCTGGAATTCGTGGCGAAACTCACAGCTTCCACCCAGAGTATTAAGTACTTGATAAATTGGTCTCAAAATGAAATATAAAATCTTTTTTAAGAATAATATATGACATACTAGTTTTATGAATGTATTTTCCCTCTTCGAACTTAAAAAATAAAAATATTCTACCAACTTTATTTTCTTCTTGTATGCGCAAGCAATGAGCTGCCATATTCAAGTGGTCGACCTTAATAGACATCCCACTTCAACTTTTTTTTTTGTACCTAAAACTCCTATAAAATTGTTCATGAATACCCTCATAAATCGACGAAGCGCTTTGAGATGCATGCAAATTTATTGAGATGGCTAATGTCAGTTTCAGCTATATCTCCTTGTTCGCCGAATTTATTACTGCCGAGATGTTTCATGCTCATAAAGTAAGTTCAGTGAATAAAATAAGTCCAGTATCCAGTAAGTCTCTCAGAAAGTCTCCTACCTTCTTTCTAGATCAGAAGTATTTCGCATGCACATAAGAACTGGTCATAACCTAAAGCCTACTGAGCCCACTCGAGTATCCTGGGTTCAGTGCTGGAAAGGAAGATGATTACGTAAAGCGAACTCATTTCTATGGGGTACGGGTCTTTCATTTGTAAACTTATCGTATTTATATTCCCCAGCGAGTCCGCTACGACCACTAAATAATTCTCCTGATGAAATAGATCGATCTGTGAGATCAACAATAATATCACCACTATGCAATCGGATTGAATGCTCACCTCCTTGAAAGATGTTTTACTTCAGAGCAGGACGTCTACTGTTACTTTCATAGCAGTCACTTCTGGCTGAAAATAGCCTAACTAGCTTTTCTACCTTCTCTCCTGGCTTTGGTTCATTGCAAAGCTCATTGCGCCTCTTCTCTAGCGTCCCGTCCACATATCGATATGATCAGGAAATTAATTCTGGCAATATCTAAAAATCGGAATCATTACCTGATTGCATTAAATGTTTGCCCACTAATCAATGGCTTCATAAATTTAATTTACACACATCTTTAATAATCTGCATAACCATCATTAACTGGATGTTACTGATTGTTCAAAAGTGTTAAATCGGCAAGTGTAACAAATTACATAACTCTGCCATAATATTTGCTCTCCCACCAAAAGTAAAGCAAACCGGAAATGTTTTAAATTTTTCGCACTCTTTGCCTTGTGTGGCAGTTAGCAAAAAATCATATTATCATATTCAATAACATACTTTTATTATTCCGTACAAAAAGTTCTCGTTTGTCGACGAATTGCTGAGAATTAAAAGTTTTTCTCATACGCCAGCGCGCACTCATAATAAGCGCAGTTCATTTAAATGAACACACACACACTCGCATACAGATTTGCAAAAACTTGCATAACTACTATGACTTCATAAGCTTGCATGCAGTGAGCGAGTTGAAGTTGGTTGGAAAATTAATTTTGCCATTGGCGCATTCTTCCTTCCCCCCCTGCGCACGCATAACCGCTCTTGCGCTGCATCGACTGGCAGTGAGTGCATTGTTCCTCGGTGTCCCAATTTCAGTCATCTCCGCAATTTTCGCTGCTCAGCGCTTTTCAACTCTCACTCAAACACACATATACCTACACACATACGCAGGCAAGAGCGCTTGTTGCCTCATATGGCAATGACGGCTTTTCGGCCGCTTTGGTCGCCCGCACCGCAGCAGCCACCAAACCATTCTAACCAACACGGACGTTATTTAATCCGCTTAAAATTGTCAAAGTTGTCGAAACTATTAGCAAAAATTGTTAATGACATTTTATATTGTTGACGCTGCGACTACCGCTGCCGTTGCTGTTGCTGCTGTTGAGCACTGAGTAAAAAAAACGTGTGTTAGCCATCATTGTATAGTTATATTCTATGGAAGCGATCGGCGTTTTACTACATATGAATATTATCAGTAATCTCGTTTTATATCCTAACAATATACTTTTTCATAGGATTATAATGATTTGGTTCACCTAATTGTCGCCTGTGACACCTAAAACGAATTGTGACCGATAGTCAGAGTGTAGTACAAAAAATTAAGCAAATTGATCTCGCGATATTTGTCAGTCCGTCTGTTAAAGTGGGAACACAAAAATTAAAATATTTATTTCTAATACAATTTGAACTATTTTTTTATATTTATACTAATTAAAAGGTAAACAAATATGTACCGTTTTGGTCGAACATTTTTGCTATTTTCCGCTAAAGACATTATTCAATCAGTGCAAAACTTAAACGTTGTTCGAACTGATACAGTTTCGTCTCTTCACTTTTTATAAAAAAATTTCAAAATATAGAGAATTTATTCATCATTTTCACTCATTTTTGAATAATTGTACCTTTTTCTTCAACTTCCCCGAATTTAATTTTTTTTTTTTTTTTTGGTTAAATGAAGTTTTAAATCTCACCAACACTATATTGAAAATATTATTACATCTGAAATTTTCTCCTACTTTTCCGAAAGAAAAATTTTTCCAAATAAACGAAAACAGTAAGATCATACATGAGACACATAAACAGCACTATTTAGTTTTCAAAAACCAACAAAAAAATATTCAAATGAATAAAAAACAGCATAAATTTGCTCATTTGGTTAGTACTTGTGTCATGTCCAACACTTTTAATCACCCTTGCAATTTTTCGGGTCATGCTTTCCACCAAGTTTTGACATTGTTTGTTGGGGATTGAATATACGTACCAACAATCCACAACACCAGACCATAAATACCTTATAAATACACAACATTTTGTTAATTTATCCTTACAATATTGTCCTGAGATAATTTTCGAGTAGGTCCAGATCTGGTTTTCAGACAGCTCAATCCTATATTAATTTTTCCGTTATATAGTCAATTACTACCTTTGAGGTATGTTTTGGATCACCGTATTCCACAAAAAGTTAGTTAATGGGAATGGATTCAAATACAAATGGCTCCATTCCTTAAATATATTCAAATACTGATAACGGTCCATTTCACCATTTATGCGAGCAATTGGTCCGAAGTCACACCACACACAATGATACCCCCACACCACCGACGCATATTTGGTATACTTAGGGTTAAGAGCTTGACCGTTTGGACGCCGTAAATTTGAACTTATCCTATTTATTTCGGTTGCGTCACGAAAAATCGAGCTTTTTTCAAAATTGTGCTGGTTTGTCTTGTTGGGCCATTGCTACTTGCATTTGAGCTTCGCTGTACCGTTTTGACCTCGTTATATGTCAACAAGCGGAGTTTGTTTGAGTAGAATTTCTATAAACTTTCCAGATATATTCACAACACATTCTTCATAAATTTCGAAAATAATTGCTCGGGATAACCCTAAACCATCACATTTGCTCCTCCGTACTACAACTTTGCCAACTCTTATATTGGAGCGTGGATTTTCTTGAAAACTTTTCGTTGACATTCAATGGGTATATTCATTGCATTATGAGCAATATAAACGATATTATGAGAGCAAGACATTTTTTAAGCAATATCTATAGAAACTGCTGAAACAATTACAACAAATTAATAAAAAATAAATAAAAACAACCTTTTTAGTGCTTAACTGATTTGGCGTATAAGAAATTATATAAAATATATGATTTGTATGGGTGCTACTTATATGTCCATGACTGCATAACATATAACTTTTTTAAATATTAAAATCGGAAATCCGATTCTTTATCTCAAAGTTCAAATTTTGTGATTATTGATTGAAATTTTTTCCATGAACTTTAAGACCTTAAGAATCATGAGTGAAAAATGTCTCATTCATGTCATATATAATATAATCGTAACTGTGCGCCAGTGTAAAAATTCGCAAAAATAACTTATGAATTTTAAAATCCATATTGACTTCGCGTAAGCGTCCCAGGGCATATGTGTAGACAACTGCCAGTACAGCCACGATAAACTCCAAGTTTTTGCGAAGAGGCGCGTCTGCCGCCGCAGCTTTTATCTCCGCGCACTTGCTTAAAAAGCCAATTTCTGTTATGCTTTATGTGTTTTAAGTTGTGATTTCGTAAATTGCTAAAGGCAGCTGTTAAATGCGTGTCAGACCTGCCGCGGCTGCTGCTTATTGTTCGGCGAAACACGGGGCGTACACGCAACTTTTCGACAGGCGTGGAGAAGAAACGCTGCACAAACAATATAAAACTCGCGCAAATTCAAGCAGTAAGTGGCAAAGATAAAGGCGGCGTCGGACGACGACGCCTATGTGCAAAGCCGATAAACAATAGCGTTCAAATATGGCCGCAACAGCAAAAATAAAAAAAGCTGCGAAAGTCGAGTGGAGTCGAGTGTGTCTGCCGCACCGGAACAAGGAAACCAAAATGGCACAGTAAACTTCGCTGGTACAACGCGACTCTCACATGGGTGTGTATGTGTGTGTGTGTGATAAAAGTTTAACTGCAACGTGTGGCGCTACATATTGTTGCATGTACGCACATGTTAGCAAATTAATGCATGCATGTGTGTGTTTATGGCCGTATTTACGTATTCTTCCAAACAAATGTTGACGCTGCATCCCGCAAACAAGCAGGCAACCAGCAAGGCACATTGTGCATCACTCGTACATATATGTTGGTGTGTGTGTTTGTGCTTCTGGCAGGCATGTTGCTGCAAATATAACAGGAACTTGCAGTAATATGCAGCAGCTGCCACATGTACCACATGCGTCAATGTGTAGCGACAATGTGGTTGCCAATTTCACCAGCGGAAGCGTTCTCCCCCTCAACCAACTCTACGGCGTCTTTTTTTGCACTTGCCTTTTATTGACTTTATGACACCTGCGCTGGTTATTTCGTTGCTCCGCTTGGTGTTTTATTATTTCGCACACAATCACGCACAAACAATAAAACACTCGCACACTCACACACACGCACACACGCACACGGATATGGAGACATTTGCACGCACGAATAAAACAAGCAAACTTTATTGTGCTTCCATTCAAAGGGAAACAAGCTGCCAGTGAATCCATTATTTACCTGAGCTCTTTTCTGGCTGTGAAAAGTTACGTGGCGACTTGCAACCCCACGAAGCCTGCTCTTCAGAAGTGTTGCGGGAATCATTTTCAAAGTTTTAAAAGCGAAATGGGGAAGAATTTTGCAAAAGGCACAAGAAATTTAAATATTGTATCTTAATATCGTAATATTTGATTATATCCATATATTAGGTTGTCAAAAAAGTCTTGCGGTATTTTCGCTAGTTGGCGCTGAGAGCGCGTAGTTGTAATTTTATTCGTCGCATCGCGTCATGCTATACCTTTTTGGAAAGCTCCTTTCACGCACTAACACGTCGTTTCTTTTAAGTCGTTCGTGAGTTATAGCGTCGCAAACATGGAGCAAACTACGGCATATTTTACAGTACTACTACGATAAAGGCAAAAATGCATCTCAAGCCGCCAATAAAGTGTGTGCAGTTTATGGACCCCATACAGTTTCCATTTCCACCGCACAACGATAGTTTCAACGTTTTCGTTCTGGTGTAGAGGCGGTCGAAGATGCGCCACGCTCCGGAAGGACTGTCGCCGAAAATTGCGATAAAATCGCTGAATTGGTCGAAAGAGACATAGTAGCAGCCGTAGCATCGGTCAAGACCTGGGCATGAGCCATCAAAAAAAATTTTATGAACAATTGTAGTTTATCAGAAAGTTTAACAAGCTTACTGACATCTTGAGGATAAAGATATTGTTATATTGCAACTACTACAGTAACCTTTTCAATAATTTTATCAGATTTTGCCATAATTTTGCTAGAAGATAAATATAGTGGTTATTTTGGTTCTCCTAATACTTATAATGAATCCACTGCTTATTTCAGGTAATCAAGAAATAAACATTAAGAAAATTATACGCAATTCTTAATATATTCGCAGTCGGAAAGTCGGAAAAGTCTTTTCGTATTTTGTCAATAGATCTCGTTGCATTCGTATATTTCCAGTGCTACAAATCACATTGTGTCATACCATATAACGTTGGAAAGACAAGATATATTTGACCAAAGTGGTACATATTGGTTTATTTATTTATTAGTATAAATATAAAAAAAAAAATTGATGTCTGATTAAAAATACGAAAAGACTTTTCCGACTACCGAGTATATAGTAAATATATATTTTTTAATTTCGCATGTCTAAATATTTTCTAAGCCACATTTTACCATAACTTGCGTGAATAAATTTCTATTTACTCTTCTACAGCCTTATAATTGAGCGATGCAAATTAAAGATGCTGCAGAAAATCAGAGCAACTATTCGCCAGTATTATCCTGGTTTCTTTAAGCTTCACACCACATTAGGTCATTCAACCGTGCTCTTCATATCATGCGCTTAAATAAATTAGCAATTTCGTGTGCAAGTATTTGCTTTTTTTTTTTTTTTTGAATTTCTTGCTTTTTGCACACAATTACACTACAGACTGCAATGCGACTCTGTGCATTGCCTGCGGTTGCAGCCTTACTGTGGCAACACTTATTGCTGACACGAGTATTTGCCCGCGCGTACTTGTCGGCAGACCAGAGACCAGCAGCAACAACAGTCGCAGTCTCGAATGGCCACTTAAACGCCACAAAAGTAACGGAGCAGCAAACACAACCAGTCGGCAAAGCGAATCTAGTGAAAACTAAAATGCAAGCAAGCCATTTAGAATATGCAAATAACAGTTAACCAGGCAAAAGCAGAAAGAGCGTGAGACCGCAAAACAAGGAACAAAACAAAACAAAAAATTACGAAAACAACCGGGTACCTGATACAGGGTACAAGCTGGAGACAGAGCAATACAAAGGGCAAGTGTTTACAAGGGCAAGGTGGGAGGAAAAGCAGCAAGCCAAGTTTCATTAAAATAGTGGAGTGGAGAGGGCAGTGGAGCGGCGTGTGTGTGTGTAAGCAAATTAATGAATGTAAAATACGCTTACAAGGCAATGCACTGTGCCTGCGCATGCAGCACATTGTGTTTTATTATGCGATAAGGCGCCTAAAAGCATGCTATGTTTTAATTTATTTTAATATTTTATTTTAATTTGCAGCTTTTTCTAAGTCAAGTCTTCAAAGGGGGACATTATATAAGTATATATATATTTGTATACACAGTAGTATATACATACCATATATATATAATATGTGCAACTTCATGATAAATGCAATTACAGCGATGGCCATTTTTATTGTGTTTTCGAGAAGTTTGTTTTACCCTTTTTCCACACAGACTTTTGCGGTCACAAAACAATGCTTATGCCCTTTCAGTTGCGACGCCGCCATTGTTTTCCGCCTTTTCGCTCCTCTCAGCTTTTGCTACATTTTATTTGATTGTTATGGCGTCGCGGCGTTCTCACTTTGCGCGCTTGCAAATTATTTTACTTGAAACTCTGATCCTTTGCACTGTCTTTGTATGCAAAACCTAGTGCAGCGCAACCGAAAGCTTACAACAACAAAAGAATTTGCAATCCGTGCGCTGCAGCGAAAGTGGAGGCACGACAAGCTGCGGCAGTTGCCATGCCTGAGCTGCTTTGCATGACAATTCATATGTAAATTGTAACAAATGCAACAAAAATACTGTAACGGTGTTGAAATTAAAATGAACACGCTCGCACAGCACAGTGTTTTTGTTGTTAAAAAAGGCGACACAATCAAATCCTTTGGAGAACAATGAACAGCCAGCCGTAACTGCTCATGCTATTACAACGGCTGGCCATGGGTGCTCGGCTTGCCCAAGCAGACGAAGCTAGTTAAGTCTGGCTTGGCCTCCATTCATGCTAATCTATGCAGACTCATTTGATAAAAGAATAATAGCGACATAGCAAGGTTTAAGATGCTTGTCGGCCATTTGTTATGCAATTGTTATTTAAATTTAGTTTGAGGCAAACGTCAGTGATGTGGGAGTTTTTGCTGGGAAAGAATATAATAATATTGGGTAATCGAAAAAGTACTTTCGTATTTCTAATCAAACTTCAACTAATTTTTTATGTTTACAATGAACTTTAACTAACCGAATATGTACCATTTTGGTCGACCACATTTTGGATTTTTTCCGCTAAAGACATTATTCCATCAGTGTAAAACGTTTATCGTTTCTCGGCGAAAAACTTCTACAAGTAATTTTCGGAATCAAATGTTAGTCCGATGGTGCAAGGTCAGGGTTATATGGTGGAGACATCAAAACTTCCCAGACAAGCGCTGCCAGGTTTTGCCGAGTCACCGGAAATGTGCGTGGTGTAGTGTTCTCCTGATAAAGATTCTTTGCATCAGTTCTGGCTGTTTTTTTTCGATTGCTGGCTTCAATCTCAACAGTTGTGTAGAGTAAAATATAGAATCAATCGTTCGTAGTTAGTACATTCCCAATCCCACTTTCGTTTCCTGTAACCATTCACTTCAGAAATGATTCGATTTCATTTCGTTTTAGCGAAGAATCACAGATGTTAAGTCGGTCCATTGAATTTTCACAAATAATTTATGTGGTACCCAAACATCGAGCTTCTATTTGTAGTCAGCTTTTTTATGTGACGATCCTGGTCAATTTTTTCTATAATTTCGTCGGCTTTTCTAGAAAAATTCACTTGTTGACAAGTTCTTGGGTAGTTAAACTTTCAAAATATAAAATAAGAAACTCGACTTAATTTCCAGGCTAGAATACTCCTTTAAACGGTCTTCGAAAATGATCAGAAACCCAGCCAATATTTCGGATATATTTTTATTTTTCTGCTATATGAAAGTGTTTGCCAAACTCTTTCTACAACGCTAGAGGCTACATACGTCTCACTGTTTTTCTTTAGACTTTTAATTTAAATATGACCAGAAAATTAAATAATGGAAGAATGTGGCACAAGCAACCTAGTGGTGGGCTTGCAAGGAAGAGCTTGCAAGGAAGGGCTTGCAAGGAAGTGTGCAGAACGGTAAATGAGCAAACTATGTGTGCATACATGAATAAGTTAGTGAGAAAGGACAATGAAGGGAGCGTGAAGCGCCACTGAGCGCTCATAATAACATTTAACTTGTAGTTGTGTTGGAGAGTGAGGTGGAGCAGGCAAATTTATGTTCGCATAATTTCGCACGCTCATTTTTTATGGAAATTTCGCCACAACCGTTTATTTTGGCGCTATGTTTCATAAATCTTGTAGTTTTTGGCACTTGCGTCTATTCTTTTCGATTGGCTGCCTATATAGGCGTACAGCAGCGAAGATAGGACATTTAATAACTTGTAGATGTGATAACCAACTGAAAATGCGAGGGGATGGTTACATAAATATTAGTGCTTGTGCCTAGTTTTGAGTGTTAGCACTACTTTAGGGTCGCGCTAACAAGGCTCTACTCTTGAAGCCCAGCCTTTAATGATTATGATTAATTTTTGAAGACCAATGATTTGTCGATATTGTTTTTTTTTTTTTTTAATTTTCATCTGCTAGCACATTAAGCATTTCTAGTAAAAAATATTTCTGAAAATTTTATCCACTTGAAGCAATATATGTACTAAGTGCCAGTCTTGTCTTTTATATGGACAACTGCCTATGGAAGTCATAGCGTATGAGTAACATTTGTATTCCAAAGATTTTATACTTTATTTTTGTTTTTTTCTGAAATTTGTTTTCGCCAGCACTTTAAGCGTTTCTGGCCAGAATAATCCTCCTATTTGTTTCCACTTAGAGTAATATATATAAAAAGTGCCAATCTTGCCTTTCATAAGAACAACTACCTATGGAAGTCAAGGCGTATGAGTAACATTTGTTTCCAACGCCTTTACACTTTTTTTTTTTTTTTTTTTTTTGTAATTTCCTTCTGCCAGCATTTCAAGCATTTCTGGTAAAGAATATTCTTCAAATTTGTTTCCACTTATAATCAAAAACATTTAATTTTATTTGCATGCGACAACATGGCAGTTAAATTTTCGCATATCAAATAAAAATGGCGCCACAAAAAGTGGCATACAGCAAATTATGTCGGTGAATTGGTATGAGTATTGGGAAACTACGCTCATTACTGCCACACATAGCGGTACTGATAGTGTTGTAGTGCGTTAAAGTGAGGCCGAGCGGGATGGGAAGCAAGAAATGATAACTTGTAAATAGAAATATTCTTCCCAAGAAAAATTAAAGGAGGCAAAAAAGTTCGCAGAAATCAATAATTCAAACTAGACACGTAGATAGAAAATTGTTGTTAGATTTTTTAGATTCGCAAATATAAACATAAAAATATGTTTCAAGCCTCAAATATATTGTGATAGCCGAAAAAAAATTTGGGATTAAAAAAAACCGTAATCTTTTTTTTTTTAAATTTGAGGATATATTTAGAAATTTTTTTAGAACGCACAGTAAAAGCGATAAAGAAATGGTGGAGAACTTTCAAACAGTTGCGCTTAAATATAAACTTTTTGAGCTGCTGGTAGTGGGTAGCGATAATTTAGAAGTCTGTAACTTAAAAATTATTTGAAAAATCGATCAAAAAGTTGTATATGTTATTTACAAAGATATATTATACGCAATTATTATATATTTTATTTATTTTTGATCGAAAACACTGACGAGCAACTGACAACTTTCCGTGATTCAGCTTTCTCTTAAAATTCTATCTTGGACTTGTATCTTTTAAACCTCTTAATTTTATCTTCTAAGACAACTAGATCAACTAATATTTCATCATTTTAGTTTTTCAAAGCAAAATTAATAATTTAAATGCGAAATGCAATTACTTTTTATTTACAATTCTCACTTCATGAATATTGAATATGTGACCCACATACAAATTAAGCGTAAATTAATTTAAATCGGTCAATTGTAATCATACAGCGGTTCACTAATTTTAATTAATTTATTAAAATGTGTAAATATTTATGGTTCCTGTAATTAAATTAATAATGAATTAAAAATTATATGAATATTCAATTCAAGTAACGCGCCAAACACAAGCACACGAACACAAACAAACATGTGTGTGTGTGTGTGTTTCAGAGATTTTTCTGCATGCAGTCTAATGACCGCGCAAAGCCACAGCACACAGCATGCCGTGTCGCAGTGGACTCACAATTCAACGCCGCGTTACGTATGCGCCATGGCGTACGCAAATTTATGACATACTGGGCCGTATGCTAGCAGCAGCAGCGTCGCAGTGGTGAGTAGCGCAATAGCGCAAATTAAATATTAATTTCACGCAAATCATAATAAATTACACCGCAATGCTTGGCGGATAGCGCAAACACTAACGGCAGCGCCCACACACGTACGCACGCCTTCCCACATATCTACAGTTATACAGATAAGAATCCAGTGGACAGAGTGTGATGTAAACAGCGATGAGTGCGCGACCTGCATTAATGAGGGAAAGTGCCTGAAAAGCTTCAAATAAATAATCGGGTAATAAATGGGTGGAAAGAGGGTAGCAGATGGGTGGAAAGTGGGTAGCAGATGGGTAGCAAGTGGACAGTGGAAGTTGGGTAGCAGGCTAGATATTCACTGCTGTTGTTGTTTTGATACGTTGAGAGATATCGGTGTGATGTAAAAAACGAGGCCACAGGGACGAAGCCGCTGTGTATTCGTGGGAAGATGTTAAGCAAGGAACTAGTAAAGTATGGTTAAGATGTACTTATACTTTTACTTATAGATATTTCGCACTTTATGGTATTTATTTCAAAGCAACAATGTGTCCTTCCATACTTGTTGAGTATAATCTAATCAGTTGGCGGCGTTTTTCAAGATACTGGTATTGAAAACAAACTCTTTAAAGACGCTCAAGTGCATCCACTGACGCATTTCTTAGAGCCTAAGATATACAGACACTTTTATGTTCATTTGGATATGTCAGTTAGTATGACAGCTCGATCCGAACAACGAGTTTTAAAATTGTACCATTCCCGTGTCCAAATCTAAATTTTTCCGTAAAAGAATTTGATTTCAAACGGTTAGTTTGTATGATAGCTATAACCGAAAGTGCTCCGATATCGGCAACTCTGATAAATGAGTAGCTACTTGTAAAGAAAAGAATGTGTGCGAAATTTGAAATGAATATCTTCAAAGAACACCTCTCTGAGAGGAGCTATTTCTTCCCTATTCAGTGTATAAAAAAGAAAAAAACTTTCTGCTACTCCTTTTACCTTTCTTTTCTTCTAATTTCTTTCTGCGTAAAGCAAAATTTAAATAGCAAAAAATTGCTTTGAGTTCCCGCTTTTGACCAGCATTAAGGCAATCGAAGCTTCAGCACGCAAACAAGCAACAACAAAGCGCGTAAGCAGTAAAAATGTAAGCAAGAAAGCAAGCAAATGCTGTGAACAGATTCAAGCTGAAATAAAGTGCACATGCGCTAGTTTATTTCAAGCAAATGGCAGGTAACGGCGCACGTCTCAAAGCAGTTATCCTTTTGGGTGGCTACTCTGCTAGAAAAAATAGCAACATTTTTTGGGTGTACACGTAAGAACGTTAACAGCTCAGCGTTACCGGAAGTGAAGAAAAGGATGCTGTTTCAACGTAGAGTAGAGAAAAAATTGTTACCAACTAATAGCGCAAACCGAAAAAATCCCACGAAATCAAATCTCAAGAATATTTTGAAGCCTGATTTTGTGTTTAGTCAATAAATGAATCCGAGTCATACAAAGTAATAGCGCAAGCAGGTCTTTTGGTACGAGTCAAGCATATACACGCTTTGTACTCACAACATTAACCAAAATGTGCTGAGTCGATGATAAGAGATGCTAGGATCTCTGATATCTCTCTGCTGCAGACAGGATTGAAAATCCTCACAGTTTCTAAAACTTTTCGTTCGCGTATTCCTGAGTGAATTATTTTTATGTATTAGAAATTTATGTTTAACAAAAATCATAATTTGAAGAACATTCATAACCATTATTTTAGATTAAAATCGGACCTTGGAAACGAAAGTTTGCCACACAAGTATACTTATATGTACGGAAGTACATGCCATAACTACTTCGGTATTTCTTTCAAAGCATATTCGCCACTCACAAATGTAGATATGTCTACGCTACAATTCAGCTTATAAATATTATTTTCGCCACAATACACACAATGTCAACAGCAACGACAAAATAATTCGAGAATATAATTTCCGCATGATTTTCCTTTGGCGGCACAACAAAACCCAGGTTTTGCGCAAACCCAGGGTGCTAGCGCAAAATAGTACATACACATAAACGAAAAAAAGTCGAAAAATATTGGAGACAGAATAGCTATACGAACGAACAAACACACACTCATGCGTTTGGCAAAGCATAATAAAAACATGGTCATAAAAGAGTAAAGCAGAGAGAAGAAATTGCTGTGAACGCATCATTGGAGTTAAGTACCGCCTAATAAAATAAAATTAACGTTAACTTAGTGATGGGAAGAACACGCCGCGGAGCAGTGCGATAGCGAAAGCTGAAGAATTTTTCGGATAGTGGCGCAGAATGCGATGTTCTCAAAATAAACGAGTGTGTATAAGTGAGTTTTTAGGAAATACGAGTACAAAATCGTGTATGTGTGTGTGTAACGATAAACTGCTCGCTTTGACTTGAAATTGCGGCAAAAAACATCGCAGCGTTGACAAGCGGGCAAATTAAAAAGCGTGAACATTTCGGTACATGTATACAAACATATATAAATAAACGTACGCATGTACATACGGGCGTGTGACAACGGTCTGCTGCAGTATGACAAACAAAATGGCGCAATAGTACTTCAGGCGTACTAGAGTAGAATAATTGAACGCTTATTGATTTTCTCTGTAATATCAGATAAAGTTGAAAATCAAATATATAGCATATTTCTTGATGGGATTCAACTAAGCAAGCCACTGTAGTAAAAGAACTAATTTTATATCATTGTAAAAACTAAGGCTTAGAGATACCTCGTAGCTTTACTCAGCCAACAATTTGAAAACAAAAAACAGTAAAAAAGTATTTCACAATTTGTAAAGATCAAAGAGCCAATTTGTAAAAATTTCTGGTGTTGAAAAAACATTAAGTTGAAACAAGTAAGGAAGAGCTTAGCTCGGGTATAATCGAACATTTTATATTCTGGTAACTTGCGGGGGTCAAGGCCGAGGAATTGTCTTCAAGTACATAAGACTTGTTAGCTATATGGGTTCTGGGTACCCGATTTTATTCATTATAAACATAAAAATGCTCTATTATGAGTAAAACATATCATTTTCATTGACATAACTCATATATTAACCGACGGATACACAGAGATACTAATATCAGGAAAATATTCTCTCTGTATTTCTTTTGCATATCTCATACATTGACCGATATATTCGGCCAAGAAGCTACTAAAGTGAAGGAATAAAATGAAAATTAAAATTCTTATATATAGAAAGTAAGCGTGGATAAACAAAGGAACGTGAGAGGAATGCCACGAACTAAATTTAGTCGAAATCCATCGGTTGAGTCCTTAGATATGTGATTTGACCAAAAAGTGGGCGGTGTAGCAGACATACAAAATGGGTTGCTTAGGAAAAGTTCTGCATTTGGTGCGCTAGATAGCGTAAAGAGACGCACCAAGCTAGAAGGGTTCGATATTTATGTGATTTTAGTAATTTATATGAACAAAAAACACGGAATCTAACAGCATGCGTTGAAATCCGTCGCTCTAGATGTAAATGGATCAGGTAAACGTAGCGTACGCCAGAAGACGGCACCACAGCAACAGCATTATTCTCGAATTCTCAAGGAGGTCGTAGACAAGGGAGACAAGCCAATACATGGAGGCGATAAGTTGAAGCAGAGTCGCAAATCAAAATTTAACCGAAGTGAATCGAAGCTAACGTATTTTCTTCTTGCGTTGAATACCCCCACCCAATTTGGTAAACCGGAATGAAGATGTCCTACATTATTTGTTAATAGATTTGTAAAATATATGATTTTTTCCATAGGATTCGTAACTTGCTTCTTCTTGCTTGGCTCCTAAAACAATATAAGTTATATGTATATGAGTTCACGTATTATTATTTATGCGTACGTGAATATTCTAATTTTTGTTTCGATTGATACTCTGAAGAATATACGCTTTTAGGAAAGACTCTTTAAGTGTAAGCTCTTAATTGTGACGAAATTAAGGCTTTTCTTCCCGATTAAAATTTTTTTATAAACAAATTGAGGCCGAAAATCGATTTTTTTGATTTATCATTGCTTCAATGATATCTGTTTTTTTAAATTCAGAGGATCCACTTCAGAGATATAACGGTCAACGTAAAACGACTTTTTTGAGATGAGCCCCCGGAAATCAGCTATAATACTTTTCCAAATAAATATTTTTTATTAAATTATTATTATAAAAATAAACCAAAATATGTATACAAATTGATGAATAAACAAATTTAAAAATTTTCTCTGAAAATCATCCTACATCTTCCATTAACTTAATTCAAATCACTTATTGTCCTCTCTTATCCCTTAAGAGGGCACAGACATTATATTTATGCCATTATGCCATTTTTGCACGATTGCATTGGTGCTTACCGGCAGCCAGACGGCTCAAAATGTTCAAACTGTCAATTACGGATTATCAAAATTGAAGCATGAACCGAGTGCGCTCTTCGGCAATATTGTGAGCAAAACAGTTGCATTTGTCTGTATGTGTGCGTAGAATGCAGCCTCCGATTGCCATTTCCACTGCACGAGCCAAATTAGAATTAGCTGGGAACAAGTGAATTCTGTGTCAAACTATTGTATACTCTAGACATACACACACACATACTTTAATGCACAATTAATAATTTCAGTGTAATTTGGATAATTAAATTAGTTCAATAGTTCCAGTTGCTACAGATGTTTGTGAGAAAATGAGCAAATGATGACTGAGTGAAGATGTTGCATAAATATGATAGTGATTTTAGAAATTATTTAAATTAAAATATAAGCCGCTCTGCTCTGTAGCATAAAATACTGCAGGTATAGTAAGTAACTTTTAATTGCAATAGAATTTGCATAAGTGTGCACGCAAGTGGTAGGGAAGCAGCACTCGAGCTACTTATTATGCCTGAATGACCATGCAACTGCTGCGACGCAATAAGCTGCCATCGTTTGGTATACATATGTATGTACATTCCACTGTATATGCATATACACTAGCAAATGCTCACAGTATTTGTATGGCGGATATTACAAGAGCATAATGCATAACTTCATGCTTGCTTGGCTCCACGCTGACGTTGTTAGCTGCTGCTGCCGCATTCCTACTTGAAGTTGCATGCAGTTTGCATTTGTCGTAAGTACGCTGCCAGGCCAACTAATAAGGGTACATAAATATTCATAGATATATGTATAAGTAATATGTATGTTCAGATAAATATATGTACTTCTCAGATGCTGACTCAATGCATTTGCGGAACCTGAAAATATCGACTTTGCTGTCAGCTATAAATTACCAATATACTCAGGTTAGCACGTGAGTGTGTGTATTGGCACGCAGTCGAGGTAGGGACTTGAGGCCAGAATAATATAAATTTGCTTCTTTTTAGGTATGTATTGGTAAAGATACATATTGTTTTATATCTACAATGTTGACAACAGTACAAAATAATGCAAGCTTTCAACTGCCACATTGCTATATTCAGTACACATATTCATAACTGGTAATAGGAATGTATTAACTTGCCTGAAGCGTAAATGCTCCTCTTTTCATTTTTAAAAGCTTCAAACTTGGTTTCCATTGTCTGAGTACCTTTAAATATACCCTGAACAGGGTCTTTACAGGCAGAGGAAAAACGATTAATAGGAACCGCTCACATTGAAACAAAATTTGCCTTTTGGTTATATATTGATTATATTTTTTGATGATTTGTTGTCTTGCATTTTATGTAGGTGACGATATATATAAATGCTCAGAGTGACAAGCTTAGACGATGTATTCTTCTTCTTGAGATATCGAACTGAAATCTTGGTCATCTCTTTTTCTTACCAAGAAGTCTTTGTATGGATAACTTATTTATTTGACAAAGTATAGTTGCAAAATTTGGAATCTCACGCATCGCAAGCCAACAAAATTTGTTCAGAACGGACGACGCTAGTATTTTGCTACCATATAAACCGACCGATCAAAATCATGCTAAAAATCCTTGTATACCCTTTTATGTTATAAAAAAATTTACATGACACGGGTATTACAGTATACCGATGAGTTTGCTAGGGAGACTACCTTTAATCAAATTTAATCAGACTGGCAACGAGTCAGTACTCCGCAGTTCTCTTGCACTCTAGCGCTATGGATTTTATGGATCTGCCGATAGCTTAGCAAGCACTGGTTAGCAACCCAAGACTTGTGCGGCCTTGAGAGTTACCGCTGGCCCAAAGTGAAGATTAAGAGCTCATCAAACTAATTGCTCTTAGAAATGGTTTATCTCACCATTTTTGGTGTTCTGAGTGGACACTGTACAAAGTACCTAAGACTGACTAAAGCGCCTTCATAAATTTGTGGTAGTATCAGAGCGCTGTGTTGGTCTAATTAAGAGTACGGTGATTCATATCTCGGCGTTTAAAAACCACAAAGGATCAGCGTTCATTGCTATTCAAGTGGTATACTGCGTTACTTTTATAGCGATCCTTACGACCTAACTTCAGCAAATCCGTTGCTACGACAGTCGGGTCTTCACAACCGGAACGTACCCGGATTTTTATCCGGCCAAGGACAATCAACTCGGCAGTATTCTGCCGCTACAACAAGAACGTTACTTAACCTAACCATGCAAGGGTGCATTTTATTAAATTTCTAAGCTTGCTATTGTGCGAAGTTTCCAAAGGTTTGATGTGATGATCCTCCATGTAAGTCAATTCTGTTTATTTTTTTTTTTTTTGATGACTTATGCCCAGCTCTTGACCGATGCTACAGCTGCTATTATGCCCGTCTCTTTCGACCAATTCAGCGATTTTACCGCAATTTTCGACGACAGTCCTCCGGAGCGTGGAACACCAGAACGAAAACGTTGAAACCATCGTTGTGCGGTGGAAATGGAAACTGTATGGGGTCCATAAACTGCACACACTTTATTGGCGGCTTGAGATGCATTTTTGTCTTTATCGTAGTAGTACTGTAAAATATGCCGTATTTTGCTCCATGTTTGCGACGCTATAACTCACGAACGACTTAAAAGAATCGACAATCAATCAAACCGTGCGAATAAAATTACAACTAAGACTTTTTTGACAACCTGATAGCTTAAACTTATTTTGTGGTGCCTTTGTAACAGTAGTGTTCTAAGACTGAAATGATCAACTAACATCCACTGTTTCAGTTACATTTGAAAAAGCAGTGGAGTCTTGGCCAATTAAAGGGAACTGTGTTCAAACCAACACCGAAATTCGTCCACCTTACCACGAACTTTTTATCATGAAATTTAGTGGGACTCTACTTAGTATATTCTACTCCTTAATATCTGCACTTTATCTGGTATCACAAAGGACCAAAACTGGTTTTTGCGTGACTCATTCGCCTACCAGATTAATCTAATTTATTTCTTAAAAATGGAAATTAACCTCAAGTATCAGAACAAACATTCTGTAGAAATTATGATTCGTTTTCCAAAGAGACATCACTTTCAATTTAACTCTAGAGCACACAAATTTGTCTTGTTGCAAACTATATTTTACCTTCTACTATATACATATGTATACTCAAAACAGTTATATATTTTTGGGTTTAATTTTACTGCCAAAAAGCAAAAACAAAACTAAGAGACGAATGTGTCTGCTCCACTTTCACCAATTAGGCACAACGATAAATTTCCAAATGGCAAAGCGAACCGCAATGCGGAAAACCGCGCTCAACTTCATTTTGGTCGAGAACCCCACGACAGGAGACTAAACAGCAGGCAGGGCGCGGTCAATGGGTCAGTAATGAATCGCGTCGAATTGCCATTGGTCATTCAGCGGCTTAGGCGCTTCAATGGTTATGCGGGGCGCAAATTTGTGGCACTAGCCTTTTTAAGCGAACTTTTTCTTTTGTTTTTTGCTGCCTATTTGTTTATATATTTTCATTGGTTGGCAGCAGCGTTAAATAATTTTTCAAACAGCTACCAACGGCAGTCATTCTATACAGTTTTAATAAATAAAATAATATACTTGTAGATTCGTTAATAAATGAAGACCTTCCGTTGACTGTCTGTGAATACTGTGCGCAGTGAGTGAGCTGCTGGAGATGGCATATTGTATATATATGTATTTAAATAAATAATTATTTAACCTAATTTTCCAACAATTTATATGCAACCATTTGCATACAATATATATGTATACATATAGATATACATATATATATCCAGTTATTCAAATGCTGAGGTTAGAAATAGAAAGAGATATGAATGAGCGCGGGCAATCTATTTTGGATTGTGCGCATTTTTAATGCAAAGCAAATATTTGAAAATATTCAAGGCTACAACCACACGAGGGACCCTGGAGATTAAAATCACAGCGCTAATGGAAGACATGTAGCACAATAATAAAGAAATTAAAAGTAATTAGTTCAGCTCTGAAGCAGGGTTTAAAGCGAGCTGTGATACCCAGACCAGCAATGAAATGGGATACATTTTTTATTTACACAACTATTCGCTGCGCTGGAGTGTGAGTGAGGAGTTTGTTTGGAATTTATTAGCACCACGCTAAAAGAATCAAATTTTCAGCTTTCTGCATAATTAAAAACGCCTTTGGTTAGGTATTTACTTATGCCGAATTAAGGTCAGCGCGTTTGAGCTAGCAGCAGCGCAGCGGTGTGGATTAGTCAATTATTAAAAATGGTTGTCCTTGAAGGTGGTGAATTGGGGTATACCGAGTTAAGGAGCAGGGCGTGTTGGTGGAAATAGAAACAGAAATTTGCGGAGCCACTGAGACTCTTTTGGGTATAGTTTTGGGTAAAGTTTCGTATATAGTTTTGAGTATAGATTTAGGTATAGTTTTGGGTATATAGTATTTGATTATATTGCTATTTTCAGCCATCAACATATATATTCTATTTAAGTAATAAAGTACTTTCATCACAAATTTATTTCAAATCGGACGGACTAACATACACTAATAGCTTTTCTTTTAAAAACTTGAGCCACAGGAGGATTTTACAATTATTTCTTCTTGAAATAACCACCAAAGTTATATTAACTTCTCAAACAATTATGGTCCTTTTAGAGCAATGAATTTCACATTGAAATAAGGCACAAATCTCTCCAAGTTTCGACTTTTAAAGCCTTTGTCGAACTGCAATAAACATTTTTTCGATTTTGCCCTCACCTAAAAGGAGCATTGCAAATTCCAGTTGAACGCCTTTCAACCACTACCGTTCAAGTTCGATTTCCAACAGCATCTCGCACGCTTTGTTTTGCTTCAGTAGAAGCAAATTGCTCACTCATCCGCGCCACAGCCGCACACTACTGCTAAACGCCTATCTTTTGACACAATGCAAATTCGTATTGAATTAAAAATTGAAGAGACTTTTAAAGCGAATCTTATAAGTTGTAGTACTTGAGTTGCACTCGTTGGCGCTTAAGTGCACTTCAGGGTAATTTACGTGCGGTGCAGCCGAGCACCGAGCAAATAACAAAAGCGAGACCCTCAACCAACTTGACTGCGCTGAACTGCCATGTAGTTTGAGGCGGGAAGTAAGCAGATGCCAAAGAAATCACGTTTCATCCCAAGAAAAAGGCCAATATGCGTTGGCACGAGTTTACAGCCGGAGGCGCGGTGGTGGCAGAAACACACTCGCCAACACTGCTGAGTGGTTGTTTGTGTTTGTGGCAACAAGCGGTGCTAGACAATGCGAGCTGCAGTAACGACACCCTTGAATAATAAACACTGCCAGTGCATGCGATGTCTACTGTCATTGTTTTGGCACTGCGGACCCTACATGCAACCAACAAATAAACCAGCAACAAGTGCGAAAGTACAACAAATTCTAAAAAACGAAATATGCAAAATGTATTAAATGTGACAACGAAGCGTTCTGTCAGTTTCACGTGAGAGAAAATATGTATACAAAAACATATAAAACTGTAAAATTTCGGTTAGTCAGTTAGGACAGCAAATGTGTGAAAAAGTAGTGTTTTGTGGAACTCACGGTCGGTTACTACACTTGACGGTTGTCTAGTCTACTTTTAGGCGCACGGTAGCAATGAAATACAGTAGCATAGAATAGTTATGTGGAAAAGATAACTGTTTTTGACAGTAATAGTTTGAGTGTTGTTGTGGGCCAAATTATAGCTGGGGCTCGTCTATTTATTTTATGATTTAATATTGCTGCCGAATATTTGGAGAAATTCAGTATCAATTGTAGAATATTATAGCATAAGGTGGACACTGAGTGAATTTCTAGCAGGCAAAAGCTTCAGTGATAGTCATTAACCAGTGGGAGCCGTCTCGAGAAACATGAATATAGTAAAGTTCTTCAAAAGTAGAGAATTATTTTAATTTCAAAAAAGATTTTTAAAGTTTCTACGCAGGAATAATATGAACATTGGCAGAGCAAGTGATGGCATAAACCTTTAAGGCAGAACCTCTGAAATATATTCCAATGTCAAAAAGAGCAATCATTCTTCGATTACAGAACATACATAATGTTTGGCAGTATAGCACTAAGTTCCTCGATACTCATCGACCCTTCACCAAGTGTAGAGACAGATGGATGTATGATCTGCAAAGCCTTACTGAGTTAGATGAGAGATCTTTAAGCATTTTTAGTAATATAGCATAAAATTGTTATTTAGCTGATTGGTGAAAATGTGAGTGCAGTCGGCCGCACATAAGTTACCATTAGGTCTATTATACTGCTATGTGGTTACAAAAGTAACCAAAGTAATCTTCAGAAACTCTAAAGATTTGGTAAACAAACTAGACTTTTCCACTCCAGCTTAGCAATGTACATTAAGTTGGAGCCATTGCTAGCCGTAGAAGATATCGCAGCCAGCTGAAGGCAAGGCATTCGCAAAAATAGTAACGAGGAGGATGAGGTGCAAAAAAACTAGGCACCTTTCCTTTATTGTCCAGTGTTTCCTTCAATGATACTGAAACATATTTTTAGTCTCCCCTTTGGCAAACCAGAAGGCATATCCGAAACAGACTTAACCGTCTTAACAAATTTTTCAACCCCTGGAACAGAATATATTGAAAACAGAACCTATATTCTGTTCCAGAATATAAGACTTTGTAAATACCGCAATGAACGGACATTATTGGCTCTTCAAGGGAATTCCTGTTAGGATCGGCCTCCTAGATCAACCTAATTTCGGCGATCGATATGTTAATTTATTTTTGCTTCAGATGTAGGGTTTCTGGGTACCATCGAAAAAGTGTGTCATGCAATCTCATTGCAATTAATCGCGACTTCACAGGAACTAAGCCTATTTCCGCAATTCAACATAACCTATTCCTATGTGATAGAAGATATTATCCGAGTCACCCATCGACAATCAAGCTACGAAGAACTTTAGTTGCCATCTAGCTGTCCGCTGGAAAGTTGTTGGTTAAACCAGAAGCCGACTTCTTCTGTTATGCCAACAATTTCGGCCTGAAAGACAAATTGTGACATAATAGTTTAAAACTAACCACTGCGTATGGTTTATCATATAAAGAGCCGTCGCTTAGTACCATTTCAACAGAATAATAATCATTTCAACAGAATAATAATTGTTTTGGAATTTATGAATTGAGATGATTCATTCGTCGAATTTAAAATAAATGGTTTCAGAGGTGCTTAGTCCAACAACCAACTGGCTTGCAGGAGCGAATTGTGTTTGAGAAGAACACTCCTATATAAAACGTTTAATTTCATATAACAATAGTTACGCCTAAATCGTGTACTCACCTCTAGCAGTTAAATTCACATATATCCATAAAAATATCCATGAGTATTTTGTGGCTGTGAACGTCGTGGGTGTTGTGCTGGCAATCAATGTAGTCAATGTGGTTAAGAAGAGGCGCAACGTGGTGGCTGCGTAAAATGTCGGCAATCTTATGGCAGGCGTTGCGGTGAGCGCTGCCGATGAAAATGACGGCGTGACATTTATTGTTGCACCTTTATTGCCTTTCTTTGCTTGTTGTTGCACAGCAGTCGCATTGCCGCTACAGCAACTTTTATTGTGGTGCTTAAGAGAATCGCTAAGTTTCGGAAGTGTCTCGCTAGCTGGCGACATATACTTTTGCGCTGCTGTTATTTTTGCCAACGACAATAACTCAGCTGTTGTTGACATGCTCTCGAGCATGTTGTGATTTGTGTCTGCTGGCGTTGGCGCTGTGGCTGTTGCTATTGTTGCTGGTTGTATGTGTGAATCAGTTGAAGTTTGGTGTGATTCCTGTTGTGCGTCAAATGTCGTTACTATTGATGAAGATGTGTTTACTAGCTGTTGCTTGCTAGCTGCGTCTAGATAATGAATTAGGTGTTCTGCACGTTGAATGTCCTTTCTTTTTCGACGCCGCCGCAAGCGTCTTTTTTTGCGTGTGCACAGTCTTTCGGTTGATTGCGGCCCTCTAAGATAGCTGCCGTTTGGTTCACGGTTATTGCTTATAATTATATAGGTTCTGTCTTTGTCTGGCCAGTCGGTTCTGCTGCGCTTATGGCCAGCATTGTAACAATTTTTCCCGCTTCGATTTCTACTGTACTTTCCTCCAGCTTTTACGGGACTGTCACTGTTACCACTACAACTCGATTGTGGCTGCGAAGTGCTGCTACTTTTACTGCTTAAGCTCGACGCACTCTTGCTACGCACCATGCCACATACTCGCTTCATTTCACGACTGTCTTTCGCGTTTTCAAAACTCAACTGATTGTTCCATGTGCACGTATTGCTTATGCATTTTGTGGCAGCGCTTTCACTGAAATGCAAGTCTTCTAAACTTTTCGCGTGGTGAAAGCTTGACGTTTCCACATGTGTGGCCGCGCCGTAGCTCTGCTTATGCGCGACCAGCAGCTTTTGCCAATAAGCGTTTAACGCTTGCCACTGTCGCGCATTTGTGGTAGGCGTGGTTGCTTTAAAGCTATGCTTGTTGCTTTTTCTGCGAGTTTTGCGTAAAAAATGCAAATAAGTTATATTGCGTTTGTGGTTGCTGCTACTACTGCCGCTTTTCCTAATTTTAGACTTCGCACTTTCACGGTTTCCGGCGCTAAGCTTTTGCAGTGTTGCATTTTGGGCGCTTTTACTCACACTATGGCGTCTGTGATCGTCTTCTTCGTCGTTGATCGACATCATTTTTTCGCATTTGCGCAGATCTGACGCCCACTGGTACACTAGCTTTTACTTGGTCGCAGTTAGTCGCAGAGCTTTGTTGATTTCGCAAAATAGGCGTTCACTTCTTCTTGCAGCTTCAGTGCTTTGGTGCGTGTGTCTCAGTGCTGCATAAAATAAAATTCGAGTTCTTACTGTATATGTTACAATATTGTACTGCTTATAGCTGCCTAAGTTTTATGGCGAGTATTGCAACATTTATTAATTTTCTCCACTTTCAGTTTGTTACTTATTATTCGAGTTAATTTTTAGTAAATTATGCTTAGCGTTATTTGTGTTAATATATTCTTCGGAGTTCCTTTTTGTTTACTTCAATTACAACCCAAGAGTTTTATGCTACTGCTCCGGCTTACAGTTTAGATTTCCGTAAGTTTTGTTTATAACTAATTTGTGCTGTTGCAAGTGTAGATTATTCTTGACGCTTAGACTTAAAAATACCAATGATCCAGTTTATTACTTGGAATTGCAATCAGTGGTTATCTATTAAATGTTTATTTTAGGAATGTTGATGGCTGTTTTAAATTTTTTTTTTTGGTTTCGGTGTGAGTTTGGTTATTATGATGACTTATTTTAGTACTTTTTGGATATCTTCTGTTGAATATTAGCGCAATTATTGATTAGGTATGGCAGTGATCTGTACCATGATGAACTGCAGTGGGTGTAAACTGCAAGAAAAGAACAGATAAAATCAAATTCAACATTTCAGTTTCATGTATAAAATAATTAAAAGTAAACCACGATTTTTATGATTTTTTTAAGACGAACTACTTATTACTAAAAATTTAATATGTATGTAAACGAAAATCGCAATTAAATGAATTTTAATAATCGACGCTTCTATTCGACAAATCTTGGATTAAATAGATCCCATACCTAAAAAAGGTTGTCTGGCGATGAGGAGGAATTTTTTATTTGAAATTGTCTAATATCAAAAATCTCATCTCTTCACTTATTAGCTGACAAATATATGTATCTAAGAAAATCGCGTGAGATTTAAATCAATCAGACTAACCGTGTTTGAGAAATGTTCCTCACCATACCAAAACTGTCCAAAAACTCCAGCTTAGTTTTGTTTATGCTATTCTCACGTATTTGCAATCCACTCTACGCACAATGTTGACTCTAAAACTCCTAGTAAAGCCCCACTCGACGAACGAAGACCAAACTCTACAAGTCGCTTAACATTGCCGTTCTGCTTTGTGGTAAAAACTACGCAATGATCAAAGAACTCGATTAGGAACCCGCCGTTGGAGGCAGCGGAATAGGAAAACCTGTACTCCTTTGGAGACATTGGCTGGAGAAGAACCTTTCTGCACTGAGTATTTTCAATTGGTGACAAATACGGAAGAGGAGAAACGACTGCCGCGCTATTGATGTCTAGGTTACAACCACGTAAGCTGTCTCTAAGCCGGTAAAAAGAAAAGCAATAAAAATATTACAAATACACTGCAATTTTCGAAAATACATACTTGTAAGATCAACTTGAAATTTTCAGAGAATATTTTCGCATCTATGTACTATCGGCGTATAAGCAGAAAAGTTTGTATTTTATACCAGAATTGATTATAACACGTCAAAATACGCAAAACTCAAAAAAGTTCAGGATTAACGTCATATGATCATACAAGTTGAAAGATCTTAAATTTTCTTCATTTTCGAAAATTAGTTTGTTGTTTCTATAAGCTTTAGACTCTTTGATTAATATATTAACTTTTAATTCTCACTTCGCATTTCAGTTTAACTACAAATAGAATTCCTTTGTTTGCTCTTTGACATTTGAATGTCTCCATTGGGGGCATTCACACACTTCACATAGACTTGACGCGCGCCAGTGTATATAAATGTGTGCGTGAATCACTTTTAAATAAAATGCTCACAAATATCAACATAACCGTAAGTATAATGTTTAAAGCAGATGCCGCTGGATGCGTGTAGTGACTACAACAACCAGCAGCAACAAATTGAATTGTCCATTAGGGTAAAATAAATATATAAGAGTATTGCATTGTTGTGCTGCAAAGCAAACTAAACAAACATAAAAAAAAACAATAGCAAGCAAAGATGCAACAACAACAAAATAGCGTAAGCAAATAACTTCCTCATCCAATTTAGAATATCACTGTTTTGTTATAGTTTTGTTTGTGTGCGTACGGCACATAATCTGTACATGTGTGCGTATTTGCAAGCGAATGCTGTCAGACTATGTGTGTGCAGAATGAGCTTTTCAAAAATTCATGGCAACGAAAAGGGAAAAACTTGTTTCCAATTATGCAGTACGATCAATATAACAGTACAAAGTACGGTAGCTGTGGGGATTTCAGTTTTAAATTAATTTTACACCGTTGGAAGATACTAAATAGAAGCGTGTGAATAGGTAAGGTTAGAGCACTCATACGCCATGGTGTATCTATCGTAAGTAATTGTGGGAGTTGAAACCTGTTGGGAACATTGATTTTTAAGAGATTTTTAATGTAGACAATGGTGCTATGATTAGTGTAGTGTTAATTATTTCCTAAAAAAAAGAGTACCAGCAATAAATTCTGCAGTATATCCGAGTTCATATGCCGTTTGTTTAGAATAAAAAATTTCGTAGCTTTCTGTTCGAGCCCAAATTTAACTAAAAACCAGAGAATATTTAACTTTTAGTGTCCTGAATCAAAAATTCCTGTTCACAAGTGCATTTTCTACAGCATTGACGAGCAAAAAAAAAATATCTTGAATTATATCGGTCAGTTTGTATGGCAGTTATACGCTATAGTTCTCCGATCTTAACAGTATGTTCGGAAATTGTAGCATTAATGTAGCATAATGTTCCGATATAGACGATTGCGATACATGAGTAGATTCTTGGGGAGAAGAGATCTTGTATAAAATTTCAAATTGATATCTCATAAACAGTGGCATTAGTTTGAGTATAGTATACAGTCAGGCAGACAGTTGACTGAGCTCATCACTCAGATTATTTATCAAGATATTCTTTATAGAGTCTGCTATGTTTGTTTTAGGATGTTAAAAACTACGTAAAAAATTATTATAAATAAGCGTATTAAAATTTTTGCAGTTTCAGCTCCAGAAAACAGGTTATTTCGAAATGCTTGCGGCCTTAAGGCAATAAATGACCTTACTGGCTTTAAAATATCGAATCTACAACACTTCTAAAATATTAATAGTTTCGGAGATATAGTCTTGAAAACTTTTGCGCTCGAGGCTAGCTAGGTTAAGAGCGCCGTTTTTACACGCGCTCTTCTCGAAACTGTGTTTTTGAAGTCGGTTGGGCAAGATTTCTTGACAACTACTCGACCAATCTTCATGAATTTTTTCTTTTTTTTTGAGATACATTTCTCAAAGAATTAGGATTTTTTCGATTCCAAATATTTGGAAAAAAATGTTTTGAAAGTTTTACTGAAAATTTTCATTTTTTAAAGATGTTTGCCAAAAATCCAATTTTCAGTTTATTCTTCCTTCGTCCAAGTTCTCAGCAAAGGTTTTAACTAAAAACGTATTTCTTAGCTGATCTGGTAAGGAGTTATCCTACATCTTTCTTCCGAGGGGTCACCGGAAATGGCGTCGAAACGGTTGAGTGCGTAATAATTTTTTCTAAAAATTTCAATATTTATTTTTTAGTTGGGTATTTTTCTAACAATAAAAAAAATTCTATTAAAAATTAAATTTTTTAAATGAGAAAAAAAATGGAAAAAATCCTGTTTTTCCACCCGAGAAAGCCCATGTAACGCTTGAAAAACTTTCTGTTTGCTAAACTTCAATTTAAGCCCAACTTTAATACAATCCTTTGCATTACTCAACAAATTTAAAACGTTTGTTACTTATACGCCATGACTGACTGCAGCACACTTAAAACGGCAAGACATATCACATTGATATTCATAATTTATTTGTATCGCTTCCTGATTTATAGTTCTTACTACACGATCAGACGTTTTTATTTGCATTCCTACTTTATTATTATTTCCCTGTGCGCTGCACTCATGCAGGCACAAACACATACATACATATATGACAAACTTGTAAACGAGCCCTTGCACGTTGATACGTCTCCCCTTGTATTTGATTCATTTCAAGTTTGCATTGTTACCACACCCAATGAATTGAGTTTTGCAAGCCAAACACATTTACACATACACATTCATATGCGTAGCTTCATATGTTGTGTGCCATTTTAAGTACAACAAAAATAACAATAGTTGTAATGAACAATAACATTGGAGACAATATAAACAGCCAGTAGTAATCACCAGCATATGCCTTATGCCTAGCCACACACAATGTATATACGTATATATAATATATATATAATGGTTTGTGTATACATCGAAGGCGTACCCTGATTTCGCAACGCTCATTCAGCCGATATATTTCCGTTTTGTCTCTCTCTGTCTGTCCGTTTGATGCACAAACATATTGCTCCGTCTATCTGTCAGCTTGTACAGTTGCTCTTCACACCTTGCCACAGCCTTACTTACAGCCCATTTATGCTCTTCAACGCCGTGCGGTTGATCTGCCAGTCTGAATGTTACGTGTGCTTTGTTTTCTTCATGCAGCCCGCTTGGGGCAGCCACAAAAGCTCCTCATGTTCGTTTGTCTTATTACGACAATAGCTGTTGCTGCTGATGCTATTGTTGTTGCTGTTGTTATTGTTGTGAATATTCGTTACGAGCATTGTTTCACATATCATTTGTAATAAATAAATACGAACATGTGTCGCCGTCAATGTCTGCATGCATATAAATAAATGCTCGCACACACACACATTCTCATATGGAAATTTATTATAACCACACACACACACACTCTATCAGTGGGTATGCTTTATCAGTAATATCCTGGCGGCTTTAAACTTACAACTGCACAGTTGCTGGCTGCTTACCTCGCATATCTGTTTGTGTTATGAGCATTTATTTATGCATACCATTACACGCACAACTCATACATAGATACATTTTAAAGGGACTTCCGTCACGTTTTATACCCTTCTGCTTGCGCTTACGCCCACACACTGGCATTATAAAAGCTGATGGCGACACGTAGTACAACATAACGGTCTGCATATGTATAAAGTACCAAGTTTAATCTGAATATGGCATTTTTATTTTTGTTAGGGTCCTTCTGCTTATCGACATTTAAATGTAATAAATTGTGTAACGTCCAGCTAAACATATTGATGAGGGATCGTTTGCGCTACTACGCCAATACACAGTTGATGGTTAAGGATAAGCACACGCATAACCATTTGCATATGCGTAGAGACCTTGCAGAGAGCTCGCTTGCAGGTGGAAAGGCACACTATATATGGCCGCCAATATCAAAAGAGTGAACACGTTATTCAAATTTACTGCAAGACTTTTAGCAAGTTCAATGAACTCTACGAACCATTTCGGGTGTGCAAGCACATTAAAACGCTGTTTGGTGTTGGAGAATTTATTTGACGCAGCAATTTTCAGGCGTCGGTCACATGCCTGATATAAATAATCATGTTTACTTTTAATAAAATTTCTCAACAAAATAAATTATTTTATTTTCACTCAACTCAAGTAGTATAAAGCAAATAAAGTTCCATAATAATAATGAAATAGATGTGAGCTATTGGCTGCTATACTGAAGCACCGCTTTAAAAATTTGTTTGTAAATTTTTCATAAGAAATCTGAGATCAAGTAAAGCGAGCGACGAAGGGATGAATTGAACACGGTTTATATACAAAGTCTTTTCATTCGATTACAATTAGAACAGTGTAAAAATGGATTGCTGAATTTAAACGTGGTCATACAAGCCTTGACGACGATCCGTGAAGGACGTCCAAAAAGCGCATCAACACCAGAAATCATAGCCAAAATACAGAATATGCTTTTGGAAGATCGTCCAATGACTCAGAGATATTTAGTAGAGGCTCTACCTACACATCTCATTAGGCAATGTGAGCCATATTTTATGTGAAATTTTGAGTTTAAGAAAGTTGTGTACACAATGGTTTCCGCATTCGCTAACAATGGAAAAAACACACATTCGAATGTCTGAGACTTGGCCCAATCACCATGATCCTGAATGGAAACAAGAGGCTAAAGGGTGGTGTGAGTCTGGTTGTTCGGTGTCACAAAAGCAGTTTGATAATGGCTAAAGTTCATGGATTAAAGTTTGAATTATTGTAGCATTCACAGTATTTAACTGTTTTGGCCCCTAGCGACTTCCAATTATTTCCAGAACTCAAAAAATGTATGCGTGGCAAGTGTTTTTAATCAAATGCTGAGGTCATAGCGGCTGTTGAAGCGTATTTTGCAGACCTTTCAGATTCTCACTTCAGGACTGGGATGCACAGATTAAAGGACAGTTGGAGAAACTGCGTTAGTATTCAGGGAGATTATACTGAATAAAAAAGTATATTTTGAGTCATAAAATTGTATTTTTCTTATCAAAAGACAACACTTATTGAACAACCTGGTATGAACTATTCTTGAACCTATTTCATAAATCCATGGTTTTTGTTGTCTTGTTCCGCTACCTTGCGTTTGGTTATAGATTTACATCTGTACTTAGTTCTTCTTCTTTGAATTACGTACTTAGCTTTCTCCAGATCTTTCCAATCCGGAATTAATCTTAAAGACAAGGCCAGCAACTCCGCCTAGCTATCTGTGTATACCATATGATCGCTTCTGTTATCTTCCCTTATTTATGCAATAGAACTCCTCAGGCCTCCTCTATGTCTTGAAATGCCGGTTGGAAGGTGCTGTCTGGGTTTGGTAGGCGGTTAGAGGAAATGATATCAAGACCCTAGGTTTATACGCCACACCCTACACTACAGTACTTTTTTTCATCCGTTGGTATACATACATTGAGATATCATTTTCCTACCCTACTAAAATTCTTTTCAATTCAGGTCTAAAGTGCATTCTCACCTAGAACCTCGGTAGGTTATAGCTTGAACTATTTGACTTTGAGCTGGCTCTGAATATTGCCATGCCCATAACTCTTCCACTTCCAATCCCTTATCTCCTTACAATAGATACACTGATGACATTTGATAAAAATATAGAAATTTCGAAAATATAACGGACAAAATCGAACTTATTATTCTTACCTGAATTTTAGAAATATTTGCTTATGATATCAAGAATTACCTCTCCGATTGACTCGCTTCAATAAACTAATAGAGGAAAATAATAACTTTTCTTTCCAAGTACTACTTTTAAATACCGCAATTCCAGAGAAAACAGTCTTTCACTCACTATCCGATTTGAAATATGTGTACCACCTTCAACAATCGCTGAGCCTAGCAAAACGATTCACATGTGAAATTATCAGGCTGTTCAAAGCTACCGCTCAAACATTCCACAGCGCAAATTTCTTGTCGGCTAACTGAAAATGCCTGCCAAAGTATAAGTTATGGAGATATTTGGCAGCAGATTCCTCTGTAAGACAACATTGTTGTGCAAATATGTGCGACACAAATATACATACCGACACACGTTTACTTAAAGGTAAACTAATGAACAATTTCATGCCTCTTGCTTGGTACAGAATGCAACTCTGTATACACACACACATATATGTAAATGCATTTCCTTACAGCTGTGTGCTAGCGCTTAGTGCAAGTGAAGCACAAAGACACGAGTGCTATGTTTGCTCATTGCTTCCGCAAATCCCTGCAAATCTCGTCAGCAATTCCCAGTTGGAAAATCAAATATCCAAAAAGGCAGCTGCTCTAGCAGCACCAATAACACTATTAACAGCAGTGGCGTTGCATTGAACTCGTGGAAGAAGCGGCGCACGGCGAGGTGAAATAATCAATTTGTAAAATAACGCCCCTTGAATGTCAAATGTAATAGCAGAAATAGACACATACACACACATATGCATTTATAGTAGTGTGTGCATGACTGAATTGTTCATATATGGTTGTATGGTGGCAGGCACAGGGTGGTGTGACCATTTTGTGACGGTAGATTTTTCGAAATATCGGGTAGTCGAAAAAGTCTTTTCGTATTTCCAATCAAACTCCGATTTTATATTTGCAATGAACTTTAATGAGACATTATTCCATTAGTGTATAATATTTCAGGCTTCTCTACGAAAAACTGTGAAAGTTTCACAGGCTTCATTTAAGCCAAATTTACTTCATGAGTAGAGTTCTGCATTGACCAAAACAAATGGTAGTCCGATGGTGCAAGGTCAGGGCTATATCGTGGAGACATCAACAACTTCCCTGCCAAAAATGTACGTGGTCTAGCGTTGTCCTAATGGAAGACGAAGCCCTTTCTGTTTATCAGTTCTGGCCGTTTTTACGATTGCTTTCTTCAATATCATCATTTCTTGATAAGATGTAGAATCAATCGCTCGAACAGACTGGAGCAACTCATAGTGGATGATCTTTCCTTTCCAGTCCAAACAAACATCTAGCATAACCTTTCGAGACGGCAATGCTGGCTTTGCGACCATTTCACCATGCTTTGACCATTATCTTTTTCACTCATTATTATCGTATTTGATCCACGAAAAAAAAATGAGAATACTTTTTCGACTACCCAATAATTTTTCCTCAAAAATATGAACCACCCTAATAATCTTACACGGAACGGAAATTACACGCTGCGTGTTTATTTCAAAAATCAAATTTTCTTTGGCAGCAATGCGGCAAAATTGCCAAAATAACCGAGCATTTGAGGGAAAAGCATTGACAAAGCACAAAACAACAAAAATTGCAGTCGCACAAACGCACAGCTTGAATGAATATTGCCAAGGATATATGCAACGCAAAAACAACTTTAATTGCTTGAATGCTGCAAATTACCGCACCCTTCCATACAAATCCTCGCTTCGGGTCTGTGGACTCTACAGTGCTTTATTACGTATGAACTTCCACTGACAAGTAAGTATGTTGTTGTTGCTGTGCAGTCGTTGTTTAACGACACTTGAGTATAGCCGCAAAAAACAATTGAAAAGTGCAGCGACAATCTGACATGGTTGTAGTTGTTGCTATTGTTGCGGAGCTGCTGTCACAGTCAATCCTCCCGCTTGCTTACTTACCGCTGCAGGCGCCCCGTCACTACGTTCGGGGTTTTGTGACGCCACCAAATTGCACTTCCAAATTGAAGTTTGCCCAAATCGTACTCCGCTTCAATTGGATTAGCATGTTGTGTGGTAATTACAGCCACATAGTCAGTCAACAAGACGTAGGAGATAACATGCTACCACTCACACAAGCGCCGTGGCGCCGGTGTAAGCAACAGCAAGGCATTGCAAGCAACCAACTGCAACTGTAGTAGCAAAGATCTAAGTAGTCAAGGGGGGCGCGAAGGATGTGGCATGCAGCAGTCACTGACTCAACTTTCAGCAGTAAAGAAGCTGCTGTGCTTGTAGCTGTGTCTCGCTTGGTGCAGACGATGCAAGTCGCTCATTTTCACTGTCAGTTTAGCAGCGGGTTCAGCGCTGTTGACAGCAAATAAACAAACTAGTGGTGAAAGCAGATTGTAAAGGAATTAAGTGCATCTTGTAGGATTTCTAAAGTAGCGCAGTAATGATATTCTTAACTTGTTTGTTTTAATTAATTTTTTTTTTTTTTCATTTTTAAATTAATTTGTCAGTTTTTCAGTCAGTGACTTAAGCTGTGGGTTGTTCACTACGGTTTAGGAGAACAGTAAACAAGCACTAATGTAATATCTGAAACAGTTTTTGGCTTTTTCAGCTGCAATATTTTTGTTATAGAGCTATCAAAGTCTATAAAAAGTCATCCAATTTTGCTATAACATCTGATCAAATTTGACCCGGACTGTAAAAAAAAAATATTTTCACGTAATTTAGTATAAGTAAGTACATCATATAGTCCTTTAAAGGGACTCATTTATCGAGAATAGTCTATAAAAGTTCATCCAATCTTGTTATAGCAACTGATCAAATTTGATCCGGACCGATCAAACAAGTTTTCGCGCATTTTAGTATAGATCTTTAATATGTTTTTTAAATATGCGCATTTGACAATAATAGTCAATTTTTCTATACCTTCTGATCAAATTTGACCCGGATTGACAATAAGTAATTTACTTTCACGTATTTTAGTGTAGATCTTTAATATGGCCGAAGTGGAGCTTCAAATTTCGAAAACAAAAAAATGGCATGGTGAGCCAAACCTGGCCAATACGATAATTCTCGTTTCGAGTTTGACCAAAAAGTCGGTAATACTTATACTAGATTACGATAACAGCTGTGGCGCATTATCTTAGTGACAAAATCTAAGATAAGGAGAAGATAAAAAATCTAACAATTTTCTGCACACAAAACCGATCGTTTACGACTTGTTTCAAATAGACACCTACAAATGTCCGAGTTTTGTTACTTATTGACTCTTTCATCCTGTAGAATTAGTTCTTGGTAAATCACATCAAGGTAATCAAAAAAAAACAAAAAAAGAAAACGAAGAACCCCAATTGGACTTATGACCGCCTTTGATGTGTTTGTTTGGTCTCGGCTCATATTTTGAGCGTCATTAGCTCGATTGACGTCATATATATTCATAAACCCACGTCTCATCAGCTGTAATGATGCGTTTGATGAATTTAGAATCCCCAGCTCGTTGCCAAGCACTTCTTTTGCAACATCTATTTAATGATTCAAATGATTCAAGTCTTTCGGTACAAGTCTAGTATAGTTACCCAAAATATTAACTAAAACGTATTAAATCGATCCATGAGAAACATTTAGCTTCTCTGCTATCTCACTGATCTCAACACAATGAGTCTCAAATACTGTTTTCTTTTTCGATGTTATTGTCATGAAGGCAGGTGGCATATAAAACAAGTTTGCGATGACTTCACGACTTTCACAGATTGCTTTATGAAACTCAAATATTTGCGTTCGTAATAAAATAGCATCCCACACCTCTTCTGCAATATTTCGTTTCGTAGTCGTCATGCCATCGGAACACACAAAATTTCAAGCAAACATATTTGCAATAGTCATTACTTTCCAGCAGTTTATTTTGAAATCAAATGAAATTCGACATTGAGTAATTACTTTATATGACAAAATTATCAAAATTATCTTCCATTATACGAGTATATATATATGTGTTTATCTGACAGCATTATTTAACATTTGTCCTTGCGGTTATGATTGAAATATGGCCGCGTATTGAGTCAAATCATTGCTTACGGCAAAAGCAATTACAAAATTGCATAGTAAAGCCATTGCAATTGCAGCTATGGTTTCATATCAAAGTAAAGCTGCATAATTCAATTGTGGCATATTAATATGCTAACTAAATCGCACTGCTTTGAGCAGCACCCAAAGCGTTTGCAATGTATTGATTTGATTTTCAGTTGACCTTCGAAGGATATTATGTCAGAAGGAAAATTAAATATAAGTATGTGCAAAAAAGTTTTGAAGAGATTTGAAAAATATTATTACGGCTCTCGAAGTATATAAGGCAAATGAAGATATCTACTTAACGGTATAATTTCCAAGCACTCAAATTTATTCCACAGCAGTTTACACTTTTCATAACTGCCGAAACGCCGGTTGGCCTGACAAGTGACAGGTGACACGCACGTTCAACCGCTAATAAGCGCTGAAACACAAACGTGTATTTGCATGGAAAAACACAACTCTGCATACATGTGTGTGAGTTTTATGTAAAATGCGCCAATGGACAAAGACTTATCTACTTCTCTCAACTTCAAAGCGCTGCTGACATTTTGAGCTGACATCACTATGACAAGACTTTGTGCGATTATGTGACAAGCACATGTGCCGCACGCGTCACTGTCTTTTGAAAGAGGGATGAGTTTGCTGCTAACAACAGAAATAACAGCAGTGCAAACCGCTAAATAAGAAATATTCGAAAAGTCAAAATGTAAGTAAGTTAAAGTCAAAAGTCAAAGTCAAACTGCTGTCAACTGCGCTGACAGCGTCAAGTGGAGGCTTGCGCTTTCTGGGAAGCAGCAAAGAGTTGCAGTGCTAAAATTATTCTCAGAAGATTAAGTGGTGATTAACTGACAGCGGGACTTTCAATCTACTTCAGTATTTATAGATAGTGGAGAGTTGCCAACCACTCAAAAACAAAATAAAAACAACTCACTGTTTGAAAATTAAGTAACATACTCATGCAGCACACTATCAGATTCCTAGTTCGACTCCTAATGTAATGAATAATCAAGTGAACTCAGGCATCTTTCAATTTACAGATCGCAGCGGAACTCCGGCGCTGTCTCCATGCAAAAGCGATTTCAATTTACGCGTCTTTTACGCGGATTAGCGCGCAAGTTAATTAATTTAAACTGCAACAAAGCTACGAAATGGCGCAACGGCGAAACGCATTGACTTAACTGCTTTCCATGGGAAACGTCGCTTAAATGAGATTTTACATTCTCGCCCGCATGACGCACATAAAACGGCAATTAATGCGCTCATAGACGGCCATAGCGCGGGGCATTAAAAATGCATCAGCAGCATACAACATAAGCTCCAAATGCGCGTAAGGGCACAACAACACCGAAAAGACACAAAGCGTAAGTAATATACGCGCAACTAATGGCTTAACGCCGCTAAGTATGCTTATTATTTCATGCTGGCGAGCGTTTTCCCTTTCTGCATTTGTGGAGTTGCCAGCTTTCAGCTTGCTGTGGCAATCACATGTAAGCATAGCATTGTGTGGCATGCTGCTAAGTGCACTAGCACGCACACATACATATGCAGCATTTTATGAGTGAGCGTAAGTGCCAAAGTCAAATCAACTGAGAAACCTCATTAGCGACCAAATACAGCATTGCTTTTATCATTCGTTCTCTTTGCTGTGCTGGTAATGCGCCACATTTCCGCTGCTTTACAACTTTTCTTTGCCAAGTAGTTGAAGTTGCCAAGCAACAATCATAAAAATAAATTTTATTGCATACAAACAATTGCAATTGCCATTACGAGCGGAAGGCAAGCAAAAACAAAATAGAGTAACTGAAAAATTTCACAAAAGTGTTTATATTTGGGCGAAACTTGCAACAGTGAGTGGTAATAAGAAAAGTTGCAAGTGAATTTTTAATGTCGCAGCCATGAAGTCAGGCTGCGACTGCTGAGAAATCACTGCTTCGGCGCTTTGCTATTATATTCTCGCTTTATTTGCAGCATATATTTTTATGCACAGCACACGCCAGCTGTAAGGACTGGAGTTAGTTGAGCTCCTGATATTCACTTACAAAAGTCTGTATAAAGAGTGTTGTAGTAAATATAAGAAGTGGCTCAGATAAATAATATTTTCAAAATATTTATAATAATATATAATAATAAGTATTGGTGAGATTAATTGCCCTCTTTACTCTAACTTGTCGTCTTAAGAGTTAACCATTTTTTTGGTACCCAATACTACTTAACAAAACACTTGGAGGAATCTCCTGGCTATGTCGTCACCCATGACTAATTCCAGCATGGTCCTTTACTGCAAAAAGGCACTGAGCTTACTAGAAGACAAGCTCCACCTGGACTTGATCTGGGTTTCCGGCCACAGGAATATTTTCGGCAACGAAAAAGCAGACGAATTGGCAAGACAGGAGGTTTCCTCAAAGAAGCCGAGGCAGTGTTAATGCCAAGCCCACTAGGATAGATAAGGAGAGAGGTCAATATACAATTTCAACAATAATCAAATAACAGATGGAACAGATATGACCAATATATGATAAGAAAATAACAAACGGCTTATTCAATAGGTCCAGAAAATTAAGTAAAGGCTAACTGCCACCATTTTGAGAATATGCGTGGAGAGTATGTTTTTTTCGATGAACCTGCTCTGTTGTCGAACGTTCCGAACCAAGTGCTTGTATGGACAACCTCTTTTTAAGGCAGCAATTGGAAGTCCGAAAAGAGTACTCGGATCGGACAACTTTAACATATACCTGTTATACAAACCCTAAAGAAACTTCATTATATATGAAGGGTACCATAGCTTTCGTAAAACCAAAGCAAACATTTTTCCTGTTGTTTTTTTACAAAAACTCTATATCAGCGATATTGCTCTTCGCAGCACAGCATTAATAGTCTAAAGTGAACGACTACAAATGCATTTCATCTACTAAAGTTGCTTAAGTGTCTCAGCAGGAAAAACAGTTGAGAGAAAGCAATGAAAAGGAAATTATTTTGTTGCCATTTGTAGGAGTAATGCGAAAAATAGTTGAAAGAATTAAATAATATGAACAATGCGGCGTTTTTAAAATAAAATGAGTGATCTATATTCAAATTATTTTTTTTTTTTTTTGTATAAATTTTATTAATTTTATAAAGCCTTAGTACTACTTTAAAAATCTCCTGTAAAAGCAAAAAGATATTTTAAATGAACTTTCTTTCTTAAACAACATTTTACTCACGTTTCTAATTAAAGCAACCAAAAACTTTGAATATTTTAACTCGCTCTTGTGTAGAAAAGATATTTATACAAAAATTACTTAGCATGCTTTAAGGCGCTTAACCGTTTTGACATGTTCATCTTAAGTGCTTGCGATTAAAAAGTTGTGAGCGTCGTACATGACAAGCTGAGCGCTGCAAGCGTGTGCCTTCTTGAAGAGTATAGCATTTGACAGCTCTGCAAGATGCTTAAAAAATTGACGCCAATGTGTGTGTATGTAATTGTGTTTGTGAACGATGTTATTTACGCTTCGTGGCTGCAAACATGTGTTTAAGCGCTTTACCGTTGGCGGCACATAGGACTTATGATCCTCACTCGTGAAGACATATGACTTTACGAATATGTAATTTTTTTTTTTTTTTTTCAAAATGACGTTTACAAATACTATAAGTATCGCGCTTGTCAAGCAAAGACGCATATGTCAGCAATGGTTATTGTGAATAGAATTAAACAAAAAGTGATTGATCGGCAAGTGTGGGTAGAAGCAATTTTGGTAAAAGTTTTACTTACTACTTTTTTAAATATTTCGAATATATGTTAGTGGTGCTGACTGCTCTTTAAGCTAAAAATGTTGCCTACAATTAGGCGAAATAAATAATTTTACATAAATCGCTAACGTGAGTTGTGCCCCAAAAAGGGGTTTTCCTTAGCAACTGAACTTCACAAAAGAAAGACTATAGCACACACATAGGCGAAAGCGTAAAAACGTATTTATTTATGATGTATTATTACTATTTGTTGCTGATTTGACATTAAATACGTACGCTATTACGCGAATTTTGAATCAATGTTGCGGAAATTACTTTAAATCTCTGCCATTTTTTTTGTAAATTTTGACAGTGTATTTATAATATCTGTTACACACAAATCACTTAATTTTTTACTTTCATTGAAATTTTGTTATCGATTTCCCATATGGTGCTTCCTTCTATCATACATTACTAAAAACTATTTATTTTCATAGCTAGCAACACTATCGAAAGAATTTCTCGTTTTTTTTTTTTTTTTTTTTTTTTTTTTTTTTTTTTTTTTTTTTTTTTTTTTTTTTTTTTTTTTTTTTTTTTTTTGAAATTCCTGAAATTCTTGTTGTTCAACTTTCTGGCGTACATTTTCAATGCAAACAACAATAAAGCTTTTGCTAAATTTCAGATAATTTTTAAGCACATACCAGAATTTATGCAGTTTGTTGAGCCGCAACATTTTTTTTACACAAACAACACACACACATTGCAACATATTTGGGTCATGTAGCAACATTGCTTTGTTCGTGGCTGTATTTCCTGTCGCTTTGCTGTTGTTTTGCTTGGCGCAAGCTGCCTCGCATTACAGCATTATTTATAAAATTGTGTTGTTTGCATTGTTATGCATTATTTTGCCTGTCAAGCCTGTCAACATGACCAATAAATGTCAACTTGCTGCTACTTCACTGTCAACAATGCCAGAAATTTTATATTTTTATTGTAATTTTTTAATGTTATACTCTTTATGCAGCCATAATACATACATATATAAAAAGTTGTTTGTAAGTGAAACATATATTTTCTGCTGTGTGAGATTTTTCCTCAGAGATATTCATACCATTTACGTATTTACATGCAATACATATGTATTTATTTTTGTAAGTGTTGCAATACAGTTTTTCAGCTCAGCGCTTTGTAGCTATAAATAAAAATTTCAATATCGCTTACATTTTCCTATGCTTATTAAAGGTTTCGTTATAAATTTTACATGTTTTGTCTATTCTTACGCAATCGCCATGCCAACAGGCACCCTTCACAACTGCACGGAGCACGGCTTTTGCTTGCTTGTGAATTCATTTAATTGCAGATTGATCAATAAATTTACGTATATGGTCAAGGAGTATTTGTAAAAGCACTTTTCTTGTTAGGAGGCAACTTTTGGTTAGTAAAAAAATGAAACATTGCTTATTAACTTACATTCACTACTAGCACTTAATAAGTATTTCAGTTATTGGTCGAAGGAATAAGACTTTTGTCAAGCGGGTTTGACCGTACATTCCATACTCATACAATAATCAAAGCGACGAAATTCCTTCAGCTGTTACCTAAACTTTATGTAAAGAATTCAACTAACTGGCACTAGACCATTTACTTCGTACCCCTGATGTTGATATTAAAATCACACTAGTTATCTCAAATGAGTAATGTGTGTTATTAACTCAACCAAAAAAGTATAATTTAATACATAGGTATGTTGGGTGTATGATGATAAATCGACCAGTAAAAAGGAAATCATTATAATAGGGCACAGGGCACCTTCTAGATTTCGGTCCTGTAGCACAACGTTGAATCAGCTAGAAAATCCAAAACATTTTATCTAATGTATTTGGCCTGGGTGAATATAGAAATATGCGCTAACTTCTATACTCAATAAAACACAGAAATATGTTTCCTATAAAATTTATGAAAAGAACATACAACTGATCAACAGTAGGATTGAAGTCTGCTGAAGTAACGAAAATAATTATAAGTAGTATATGAATACTTTTACTACCTTGATCAGCTTTGTTGACCAATTTTGACCATTTCTTGCGCCAAGCTATAATTTCGCTAAATTTTGATATCTTATCTACATAAAGACCATATATAGTACATCGGATATATGGTAAAAATACATCGAAATCTTTAAAATATATGTACTTGTACAGCCCAGGCATAGCTTTCCCTCGATACCATCCACTTTTTACCTTACAATATATGATTATCAGAATATTCTATGGATTTCTTTGAGAAACCTCGCAGATCCACCGGCGAAAACAATATAACGTCAATCGAAACTTTATAAAATCTATAAATTGGTTAAGCTGGTGCTAGAGTGGGCGACTTTATGCATTTTTGACACAAGAAAACACTTTTATTCTAAAAATATTCGCCCCAGGCCCTGAACTCTGCATATTTGGTATATGCGGGTTGAACACTTATGATCCGATTATAACTTGTTTTATATACTCGTGTATATTTTTCGGTGTTTGAAATGTATTCGTCAAAATAAAAGAGTTATATGAAAAATATGAAATATTATTATTCTTTATTTTTCATTTCAAGGGTTATATAGTGGGCACGGCTTTTATTAGATTTAATCCATTTTCTCACTGTCGGAGGGCATACCAAAAATATTTGTCTTGTTTGGAAGATATATGTATGTGCATTGCACGTACAAAAGGGTGAAGCCAAGCCTACTCTGTATAAAGTTTAGAAACCTCCCTAATTCAGTTCGACATCATGGCACTATTGCATTTTATAGGATTTCGATGAATTTTGATTACGCTTATCAGCAACACCAATGTTATTTGGGTGCCCAAGATACAAATGTTCCAAGTTTCATCAATATATCACTTCAACAGACGAACAGACGAAAGAACGGACAGGCAGTTAGACAATCACTCGGCAGTCAACTTTCATTCTGATCATTTATAAGTACATAACTAAAGATATACCTAAATTAGCTTTAAAAATTATAAAACTATATCAGCCAACGCTGCAGAAGTATTTGCCAGTATACCACCCATTGACATCCATGGAGAAGAACTCGAGCGATTATATCAGCTACCAGCGCATAAAATAGTATCGACAAACACGGAGGAGAGGAACAAAAGCATTCAAAAAGCGCTGGACCAACAGACGTGCTCCAGACTTCCACTCGTAGATAGATACACAATTTATTCAAGAAATTTTCTCAAGAAAAATTCACAAACAGCCTTTTGTCTTGTTTGGAACTGCATAATTAAAGCTCATAATCACCACTTAACCTTCGAAGTGCCTCTTGATTGATCCCAAAATCACACAGCTGTTTAAGCTTGCAGGACGGTGTATAAACACTTATAAATACACGCGATGTATTTAGTCATGAATTGTTGAAAACTTGCTAACTTATAAGTTGCATATCCACCAAAAACAAAAACAAAAAAAAAAAAAAAAACAGCTCAACACACATGCCGACCAAGTGACATCTTCTTGGCTGAGAAGGGATACGCACACGAACCTAAGAATATTCAAATTTCAGCCTGAGCATATGTGCAGCTCACGTAAAGTCTTTAAATTGAAATCGCTTGGGTGGCATTCAATGCACGAATGTGACACATCAAAATTGACAGCAGTTTAATGAAAAATGTTTATCGCCAACTGCATGCCACAAGCTGTTATCGAAAGTTCTTATGAAGGCCTTTTCATCTTTTCATCTCCAAGTGCTGTTTGTCTACCGTTGTGGCAGTCAGGTGAGAGCGCGCTGGTGTTAAACGCTGAGACAACATTGACAACATCAAATGTTTGTGCTTGAAGCTCACAAGAATATTGCCAAGCGGCATATGCATATGCATATATACATACATATGTACTTATATACCCACATATGTGCTATCTATGAGCACAAACTACATATTTTGGTGGAGGGGAATAGTTGGGCACCTTTTAAGCGAGCGCCTTAACAGCTGTGACACATGACCGACTTGGGTGGGGCTGTGGAAGCAGGTGTGCACTTGCATGTGTCACACACAAACACATAGTGAAAATATTTTGCCACTTTCGTGTAAAAGTGAAATTTCCATGTCTGTAGTAAAAGTTGACGCTCACTTACACAGGCAGTCTTTTCAGCGCCCGGCCATAAGCCTCAAGACCAACAAAAAAAAAAAAAAAAAAAAAAAAAAAACTCGTGCGCTACTTTTCCCATCTGCGCCGAAATGTATGCATTTAAAATTTAAATGAATAACTAAATACCCGCCATGCGAAGCATGAAGGATGCACAAGGACAACGGTAATACACGCGCTCATGCAGCAAGACCAACCGTAGAAGACGGCGCATAACAGTATTCTTTGTCGCTTGCAAGGAGGTGGCGCTCCGCCAACGTCCGCGCTCTACTCTCGTCATAATGAAGGTGTACTTCTCCACCAAAATCATATATTATTTAAATACGTTAGCTGCAGCCGCTGTCGCTCGCCTACCGCCGTCAAAGTCAGCGCTGTAATGCCACCGCCAGAGTGTGTGGCGGATGAAAGATGCATAAAGTGTGCAATAGGAGTGCATCTAAGCGTTGCGGCAAGCTACTGCGGCAGGTGAAAGTTTTAATAGGTTTAGTGGGTTTAAGGTTTTAAGCTCAAGTGAGCAGGGCCTTAATGGCCTCATGCATGTGATGAGTGTGAAAATTTATGCAACGCGGTGTGGCATGCGCCAATAGTGTATGCAACAGACATTTTTGTGGCAGTATGTGTGCTGATTTAATAATTTATAGCATAAATAGTAGAATAAAGTCCTGCAAGGTCTGCGGTGAAATTATTTGCTTTAGTTTCTCTATACAAAAAATAATTTTTTTATTCCACAAGTCTCATACAGTTTTCTTGGTTAATTTTAATACTCTTGCAACATGTTGCAACAGATAGTAAAACGGTCTATTTACCAGCTGTTTGTATCACCTAAAATTAATCGTGGTAGAATAAGGTGACATTTGAATTTAAACTGCGTTATCAGAATAAAACAGTGCACAATTGCCCTCAACATATTTCATCTAGCACCCAAAATTTTTCAAAGACGCCAGGCTGTTTTCTAACCGAACACATTGCTCAAACGGTCAGATCAAGTACTGAAATGAGGAGAATATTTTAATGATATACTGTCATATATGCCAGAAATAGGTTATATTGGGTCAGTACTTTCCTCAGCACCCATACACATAATACATAATATAAAATTTTCGAACTTTCGGTTGCTTTAATCGGTTAATATGTAAAAAAATGAAATTTATAAAGAATACTTTTTAATATAGTAGCCGTAAATTCTTCTGCCTCTTATTCTTTATATATTGGTCCTTTTGAAAGGTTCTTAAATTACTGTAGAATAAAATATTTGGTTACACACGAACTTAGCTCCCCCTTACCCTTTTGTTTTTAATTCCTTCCACAGTATTCAAGATCAGATAGAATGGCTCAGTAGAATGTTTTCGGATAGTACGACGACCTTTCCTTTTTTTATAGCAAGAACAACCCACCCAACAACATTTCCTTACGCAATTCCTCACAACAGCTGTCCGTAGTCAATTCTGCACGCAGAGCTCAAATTGAAAGCAGATTGCAGATAACAACTTCTGGCTTTTAGGAGCTTTCAACTTTAATTAAGAGTGACCCATTTCAACTCAAGCTACAAACTTCATTTGGCTATAGTCGTGAACGTGCCGGCCGAGACGCCCGATGCGCCCACTTCACCGCACTTAAGCCGAAAAGTTAGTGGAAACACAATGAAAATTTGACCAACTCCAGCAGCTAACAACCTGAGTACACATCTATTTAGACAGCAATGACAAGGCTCAACAAAGAGTGCACAGCTTTTAGCCAGAAATAGCTGTCGCCGTGTGAGGCCAGGCGCTGGTGCAGAGCAGACAGGTGTAAAAATTGACAATTTTCACTTGGCTGGCTGGCTGACGTTAACTCTTCTGTCACTGTTTTGCTACTTTGTTTCGAGAAGTAACACCCCTGTTGCGCAAGGCAAATTATGTTGGTTACTTTGGCAGGGTTTTAAGAGCTCACGCTGTGTCTGTGTGACCGAGGTGGCTACACCGTATTGAAGACTTCAACTTTATTTCTCTCTTAAATGACTTAACACTGCGGCGCGCGTAAAAATAATAAACGCAAATCAACTGCGAGGGCACTCCTAAAGCAGCACGTGAGTTGTGAAAGGGTGAGCAGCGAAGCAGGCGCAGAGAAAGCGGAAAACGGAGCTACGACAAAGATGGTGTTCAAACGCGACGCCATTTTGAGCGCTTCTACACCGCAATAAGTTGCGCGCCGTTGGACGCATTTGGCAGCCCTTCAACTCAATACACAATACACACACCAATTAGTGTTCGTTGCGCCGCATTGCAGACGAAATAATTTTCCAGCTGTACGCGTCAAAGTGAGCGAGGCGCTGGCAGCGCAAGGGGCGCAGCGCAATGCGTGTGCAGTGAGGTGTATGTATGAGTGCTGTATTGGCCCTCATTCTAGGTGTTATTGGCCGCTTGTTCATTCGCATACACTTTGCGCTCTATTTTCGCGACTATTATTGGAGCACGTTCAGGCGTCGCGCGCAGACAAAAAATTTTGCTTTTAATATCGACTATTTTACATTTTACAATATACAATATACATATTGTACGATTGTTAAATTTAAAATTTTTAAAGACTTGAAAAAATGCAGAGCAAATCGAATATTTATGAATTTGTGGTATAAAATTCAGGCTTGAAGAATAAATGTTTTACGTTAGGCCTCTGTGAGAGTGAAAGTCGTTCATTCTGAAAACAAAAAACTACACTTTCATTAGTCATAATTTCAAAGAGATTTATGGCATGTCTACGCCTCTCAGATTTGTCTTTACTGAAACATCAAATTAAGTAATGTCGTGGCTTCAGTCCATACATACAATGTACAGTTAATCCCTAGTGCAATGTTATATTCATAACTGTGTCAAAAGTTGCAAGCTGCCTGCTTTAAAATTCATTAGATTCGAATGCGAAATCATAAAGCAACTTCAATTTGCAACTTGGAAACAACCAGCGCAACTCTCGAGCCTCTTCACTCCTAGCTAGCTGCCACTCAAATCACAACATTCATGCTGCTCGAAACAGATGTCACATATGCGGTTACATTTCCAAGACGCACACTTGCACATATGCCATTCAAGCGATATCAGACTGCCATAAACTTCTAAAGTTGTTAAACAGTGCTGCCGAATCAAAACCAACCACATTTGTCTCAGCATTTAGGCAAATCACCAGCTATTTATATCAACAAGAAAATACAGCACATTCACCAAGCCTTACACACACATACACATGCACCCTTACGGAGGTAGCATCGGTTTGACTGACCATTTGCCGTTATGGCATGTCATTTATTTGCGTCTCTATCGAACTAAGTCGTTCGTAAAGCCCATTCAGAATGTTGCTAGTTTCATATATGTGTTTGCATGCATGTGTATGTGTGTGTGCTTCTAATATCAATATAGTTAGTTGTTGTTTTGGGCGGCGCCTACATACTTCATTAATACTATAAGTAAACTCTTTGTTGAATTCATTCAAGCAAAGCAATATTTGCACTTGGCTACGCACAAATACACACACACATATATATATATATATATATATATGTATATACGAGTATTTATACAGATACAGCCACACTTCTACATAAAATATAGTATGTATGTGTGCGCTTCGTCGGCTCAGTTTCTGCTGCTGTTGCTGTTGCTTTCAACGGCCAGAGATTTCCTGTTTGCTGTGGTCGAATTGTTGTCTTCCTTGTTTGCTGTCCGCTCTGAAGAAATATTTGTGTTCGCACTTTTTACGCAACAGTGGAAAACAAAGAGAATTAGTGTTGTGAACAGACTTTATTCTGCTTTTATGCCTGATAGTGCTTTGGCTTTCCTTAGATTCGTTGATTTGAGTTACTATCGCCTCGTTCTTTGCATTTTGTATCGAGGCATGGAAGATTTTCATTTATGCTTTCAAAGAAAATGTTATTGGAAATGGTTTGTAATATTTTTGGGTTAAGTCAGTAGGGTGGTGACTAATTCCTTTTCGATGAAATATGGTTGCTTTTTTATTTGAAGCAAGAAATTTGTGATTCTAAGCACTTGAAGTAGTCTTATTGAAATAATTCTGTTTTGATTCTGTTCTGTTCTGTTTTTAGTTTGAGTTGAGCATTCTAAGATTAAATTTAGCAATTAACTGTTGTGAGTGCGTTTGTGTAAACCAGAAAAAAGTGTTCCATTACCAAAAACAAATACAAAATTTTGTGTTAAATTTGACGAAAAAACAAGAAAAACCATCCCCGTTTGCCCGTTGCTCCGAAGCAATCCATACTGTGTTTGCTCATTTTATTAAATCTTTCTATTACTTCTTCTTGTTATACAGCATCGCCGTAATTTATGTTGAAGAGTGCTACGCCATTCAATCTTTTCTGGATCATCGTTGTTTTGATTCGGCCTCTAACTAGGAATTCAATGAGTATAATTATATCTTCTTCTTCCAAGTTTAGTTTAAATGTTGGTATTAGCTGATTCAAATTGAAACTTTCAAGAGCTCCACCGGAAAGCCGTATTTTTAAATTTTGAGTGTATGCAGAAACCCTGTAGAAGTTTTCACTGCTTTAAGATGTTCGATTGTTTCGATGACTTAGACCACCACATGTTCTTGGTTTTTTCACCTCGAAATCGCATATTTCAGCCATTCAGTTTGGCATTTGAAATTATTTTTTTAAGTGACCAGATTCAACGCTTTTACCGACGAACGTCATCATGCTTTTGTATCCACCTTCTGTCACAAAGCTTCACATTTTTTTCCTAAAAATTTAACTAAAACAGAGTTATGTTTCGGTCTTGAAAAAATTTATGAAAAATATTTTACATATCTTTTTCATCAAAGCAATTTCGAAATGCTGCTGTTCAATTTATGAGGTATTAAATAGGATTAAAAAATATGAAGAACTTTAACTGAACACAAAGGTAAAATGGTTTGTATGCGTTTTGTTCCATATAAATTAAACGAATCCCAAAAACTGAACGAGTCGTGAATGAATTTCTCTCAACAACTGTCCTTTGTTTTCGCCTGATCTTTTACTTTCTATTTTCTATTCCCAAAGTGAAATTATCATCTCATGTTAATATCCCAGTCTGGATGATCGTTCTAAGCTTTATATTGAGTTTAATGAAAGATAGTATAATTTGCATTTCATTTTGTATTCAAAAGGTTCGGTTATTTTTAGGATACACAAAGAAAATAGTGAAACCGCTTACTTAGGATTGTCACCCAAAATCACGCTCTAGTTTCTTAAAGAGCTTTATTTGACTTCGAAAAGCTAAGTTTGGAAGTTCTGTTAACCGTTTGCTTCGGTAAATTTTATTCAGTGTTTTTGGAAAACTCTTCAGTGAATGTAGCTAATGACTTACAAGCTGTAGAATTTAGAAACTAAACTCTTTCCTTAAAATAATCATAATACAGCCGTAATTTTTTTTTTTTTAAATGGTTAGGTTTACGAAAAAGTCTTAAGAGAACATATTGCAAGTGTTCTTCTTACAAATTATATTAAACGAGATATTTTAGGAAGAACTTAAAGCTCGAATTGAACTTTTCTGTATGATAATAAGAAAAGAAACTGTAGAACGGACGACCTTCTCGTTACAATTAATAAGAGATATTTTCATAAAAGTCTATGAACTTATTTTTCGGTTTTTTTGAGCCACTCTAATATAAATTTCTTATCCATACATGTACATAGCATATATGAATAAGTATAAGTATATGTAAGAGCAAGGTAAGTTGTAAGCAAGGAGTTAGATTTTGGTCACAAAATTGAAAAAACGTACGGATTTGCAGGAAATTGAATATCTAAGACTATCTGCGCTAAAGTAATATTAGTAGGTATTCCTTCTACAGCCAAGAAAGACAGCTTCAATTCAATATGAGCAAACACACACACACAAATAAGCGGACTTGTTTTAGGCCTCGAAGGTTTTGTACTTATTTTGCCGCGTTTGAATGGTTTTGGTTATGGGTCGCCGCCTCCTGCGTCTTGCCACATGATAGGCTTAGAGACTTTGTTTCCTTTCCTCACACATGCAAAAGTGTGTGCTTCGAAATGGGTTCTTTTCGTAAAAGAAAAACAAAAGCAAAGCGACCAAATTGGCCATTATGTAATTTAGGCGGTAGTTTGCCGGTCTGATTTTTGTTGTGCCACACGACACCCTTTCATTTTCATTCATTCCCTCGCCTGTTTGCGTTCGAAAATTTATGTGTGGCGAATGTGCGCGGTCAGCATTGTTTTCTTTTTGGGCGAATCGCTGACCATTTGGGCAAAGGCATTGATCGGCGTCCGCACTAGTCGCACTCGGCTGCATTCGCTTACAATACAGTTACCCAAATGACTGTTGTTTGTTTGGTATAGACCATATTTTTGAATGAGGCAGCTTATGCTCGCTGAATGTCAGTATTGTGGGTTGCCATACATAGCCATTTATATGAATACAATGTACTATGTGTGGTATATGTATTACTATAGTTTGTGGAAGGAGGTTGGAGTGGGAAAGTGTTTGGCTTAGTTTTGCAGTATTTGTTGCTGCTCAAATTCTTTCTGGTGAAAGATATTAACTGCTAAGGCATCTTCTAATTCTATTCAATTCTATTTGTGTAGAGAAATTCAAAAGTTGTTCATAACGGCAATATTTTATGTTATCTGTTCTTCATAATTTTTCTGTCAAAATTAACATTTCCTTACTTCTCCTAATATAAACAACAAATAAGGGTTAACAAAGGCAACTTTCGCTTAAACGATTCGCCGTTTGAATGTCGGTACGTGTGCTTGTCCGACTAACTCCGCCAACAATTGCTTTGTATTGCCAAGTTTCTACACTTTCGCTAAAACAGAGTTCTATATATACATTTACATATGTCTTTTACATACGAACTTATTTTCCCTCTCCAACCAATTTCGGACTCCTTTTTTACTGATTGCATTATTGTTATTTCATTGTATACCCTTTTTCGATGCTCTTTATTGCCTCATTGCCATTATTGCTGTTGTTGGTATTTAGGAGGAATTATGAACGGGTTTTGTTATGCTTAGCACGCATTAAATGAGCACTATTTATGCGTGTGTGTTAACGGTATGTTCGATATGGGAATTGTAGGCCTTAAATGGGTTAAATGGACTTGAATGAATGTACTATTCGGAATTTAAATCAGTTTACATCAAGCGACTTAGTCAACCTTGCAGTAGTACATATTTAGTTCAATTACTGAAATTATTTATTTAATATAAACATGTTATATACTACTGTCCAAGACATATTCATAATTCTAATGGATTAAAATCATATTTTGGTTGCTGGTACTTTAACAGAAAGCTTTCTAAACTCACCAGATGTATTGGAGCACATGTGGTTTCCTACTTTCAATAAGCCTTTAAAAACGTTAATCTCTCTCTCTCTCTCTTGCTTTCTATTGAAGTTTTCTCCTTAGAAACATTTATCAAGGACATACATATCTCATTGATACAAACCTTTAGTGAGATCGTAATACTTTGCACTCTAAAATAAGTAGAATAGAAATTTCCGATTGATATCGCGTTAAAAGATTCTAACTTGTTTGGGGACCTTTTAGATATATCTTGATTTTTCCTTACACACAACTTGATTTTAATTATGATGTTAAATGACTATATATGGCCGCAATAATTGTCCTCACACTCGGAAAAACTCTTTCCCTTTATTTATTTTCATTAAAAAATACTTAGATTACAGTTTTTGCAGTTTTTGCATCTTGCAGTTTTTTTTCTGCTCGAGATAATCCTTACCATCCTAACGGGGATTGAATAACCGTTAAAACAACAACAAACAGTCGCTGAAGGAAATGCGTGAAAAGCTTGTTACTGACACAATGGTGATAGTACAGCCCTAATACTAGTCTTCAGTCCCGGGGGAGCTCAGCAAACGCACTTCAGTTACTAGCAACTGCACAATCGTAAGATCTTTCAGACCCAGATTAAATCCTAAGTTGTCAAGTGTTCTAACTTGGCAGTATCCGACAAAATTCATGCGGTAGGATAGACAATTTAAGCTGTTTGGAGATATAAAAATCGAATTCTCTCAGCATTTTCTTCTCGAAAGTCCTACGGTGGCAAGAACAAGTCTTAAGTACTCCGGTTCAAACACCTTTAGACATTCAGGTGGAAAGGATGAAATATTATGAAGGTGCTTAAACAGATTTATGACTCAAGACGCTTTATCGAGAGTTAACATCAAATATAGGAATTTTATCTGAAAGTACTGTATTATCAGTTTAAATATGATATTACGCGATCTTGGGGGATCAGCTAGCTAAACTAACCTACGTGATCTATAATGCTCAATAAGGAGAATTTAGGTTATGTTAGTCTGAGTGACTCGTGAGCCACGCATTGGCCAGTTTTGGTCCTTCGCGATGCCAGATGAAGGGAAAAGAAGTATATTGTTCATAAGAAGAAGACATTATTCAGGGTGCCAGCGCTTGACGAGAATTTCAGTAGATTTCACTTTCGACACCTCTTCCAAAGCTTCATACTATGGAGCCAGAATCTTTTGAGTTTTCTTGCAGTTAGCTCGGTTTGTCAACCCGATTCTGTAGGCATGAACTCACACCAAACTGTGACCAATTTTTGTGTTTACTCGAAACCTTGCTTCTGAGTTGAAAAACGGGGTCATGTGACCGACATTACGCACCGAGCTATTTCCGAAGGTTTTATGTGTAAGTTTTCCTGCAACTAATGGCCGCCCCGCCGTTTTTCTGTGAAGTTTTTAGCAAAGAGGACAATAGATGGTAAGTTTAGCACTAGTTCAAGAGTCACGATGTTCAATTAGATAATTAAGCAAATATTTGTCTAATAAAAGAAGGAGGGAGCGCTGCTTTTCTTGAAGCAATTGATTGCACCATATTTAATCAGAAAAATACGTTTATAAATAGATTTAAACTTCGTTTTATGCCTTGATATTCCAAATTCAAATGTATTTCTACTGTTACAACCTGTGGTAAACACAATTTCTGAAATGAAAATTGTGTTTATGGCACACAATAACACATGAAGTCAAAGAATTTGCCATTTTTCACAGCACACGCTGGTGGGTAATATTAAGACGCCACTAAAGTTATGAGATCACAACACGTGCGCTATTTTGCTCATCATTAAGACCTAATGCCACTTCAAAGCACGCTGTGTACCCCGCAGAACTCGCAATATAGGCGACTTGTCGGATAGAAAAATAAAATAAAATATATAAATGAAAAGAAGATGAAGGAATAACACAAGCGCGATGACATTGCTTTCATTTGCTGTCACTTTAAACCGCAATATCACTTTAACGGACGAACCGCAGAAATATAAAGCAGAAATTACGACTGCAGTTGGTGAAAATGCTTAACTGCCCGAGATGCCACCAGCAATAAAGCACAATAATATGAAGAAAACGTTTGAGGAAATAGTGCAAACCGTAACGGACGACGAGAAAATAATTGTACAAGTGACGGTAATGTGCAAGCTCTGTCAACAACAACAACAGCAGGTGTCAGCAGACAGGCAATGAATTCGTGTTACTCATACCACGCGGTGCACCAAATGGACAACACTCATGGGCAACTGTATACATATTTATAGCAGTTAAGGAATTTTTTCAGATGCCACTTTTGGCAATAAATATTTGTGTGCAAAGTTTGTTTTTTGCTTTTTGGATATTTTTCCGAAATCGCACAATTGTGGCTGCCACGACCAATAAGCCTGGCTTGCGGGCGCGCTTGAGAGCGTTGTTGCCGCAGTGCAATGACCACATTGTGACGGCAAATATCTTGATAGCTACAGCACATAGCCATGCCTTCACATTGCAGTTGCATATTTGAGAGTGATGAAGCCGAGCAGACATAAAAGTGCCGGAAAATGCCCGCATTATGAGCCATCAACAGCAATAAGCAACAACTGCGGCAGCGGCAGCGCCAGCAGCTAAAGTGGGTAATGGTTGCATTCCGCAGGTATTATTGCCGCGGCGTGCAAATGCACTGCAACTCCATGTGGCAGCATACGAGGCGGATGAATGCTGGTGAAAAAATGCTCGGCATCGCGCCGCGGCGCAGCAATGGGTGTGTGTTGCAAACAGCGCATACCTGCAGTGTTGATCTGGACCTGGCGCACGCCAAATAAAGCTATCATATTTTTAGTTAGCTCAATGCAGTCTAACCGTTGTTTGCCCGCTCGCACCGCAGCCACATTAGTGGCCTGCGCATTTCGTTGCTTGCCGCTTGTTGTTATCGCGTTGCTGTAGCAGCAACAACAGCGACTAGCAGCGCGTCGACACGGCAGACAAACAGTCGTCGTGGATGGCACGAAACTCGATTGGGCATCACCAGCCATGCCACCGACGCCACCAGCAATTGTTGCTTGTCATTGTTGTCGGCGTGTTCATTGGCAATTTGCCAAAAAATAAAAATGCTTGCAGCGCGGCATGCAATTGTTTGCCGCTGTATGCCGTTGCTTTGGTTACTAATTTTTTTATTGTGTTTTGCGCCACCTTTCGCCTCACCTTTAACCGCCCCGCCACTGCCACAGGTCGCTTGGACGCCGCGCTTGCGGTTGTTGTTGGCATTGTAGTTAATTTGTTTGCAATTGTTCGGTTGTCGCTCCGCAGTTGGCTGCACTCAGCCGTTTTATGTAGTCAATTTAGCTTATCATAAAAATAAATCGAAGTCAAGTGGGATTTTCAATTCTCAATTGCGGACGCGCGAGTCGATTTCATGTTTAGAATGGTTGGCGTAAATATTTTCTTCTATTTTTAGCGAACATAATAGAATTAACACGGAAGCAAATACGATTATAAATGCGGTTGTAAGTAAATGGGAAAGTATGTATGTATGTATTTGAGTATAGTAGGAAAATATATTTGTGAATTTTTTCAGAATCGATTTTGCAGTGTAAATCGAGTAGCCTACAGAAAATGCCTAGAGCAGGGTACCAGGAAAACAATGCTGATGATACACTGTATGGCGTATCGAAAGTGAGGCCGCAGAATCTGTTAAAATTCGAACTTTATCTGGTATCACAAAGGATCAAACTGAAACCTAACTTACTCGATAAAAATCAAGTACTTGTAGGCATTATTTGTTTCTGACGAGATATTCTCATGAAATATAACACATATTGTTATCTAAGACATAGCTACAATTTGGTAACTTTCATACAAACTGATCTTACAAAATTATTCTTGTATGGAAAACTTTTGAGAAGATATCTTTACATTCATTTAACAATAAGTACTATCTAAGGTAGAGCTAAACACATTGAAAAAATTTTTCAGATCGGACTATTACAGCATATAGCTGCCATACTAGCTATCGCTCACAAGGAAACCTTTGTATAAAAAACTGTATTACTTGACGAGATATCATTGTGATATGTGGCACGGACTAATTTTGAAATTGATCCGAATATATTTTTAAGATCAGACTGCTATGTCATATAGCTGTCATACAAACTGAACGATCAAAATCAAGGATATTATAGCTTTGATACCACCGAAACTAAAGACTTATTCTAATATTCTGATGTATTTACACAGTGGCGACTTCAGAAGGAATAAGTTATCTCTCACTGGAGTTGCCCTTGAATGAATCTTTCATGAAGAAATAAAAAAAAATTAATCTTATTTTGAGATTATAAACATCTATAGGAACCGATGCTGTTAGATATTAGAGCGGTCAATGCAGTAAATCCGTGTTATTCCCCCAAACTAAGTAGGCGTGGATAAATTCCTTATGGACACGTTTCCGGAGCGTTCCATAGGATTAGGAAAAATACTTGGTGAACAAATTATTCAGTTATGTGAATCAAGATGGGTCGTTGAACGATGTAGTTTTCAATTTGCCACAAAATTGTCGTTGATCATAGATTAGTAACTGGAAAAATAAGGAAACAGCGGGAAAAGCAAAGATACTCATCGCAGCCGTGTGCAAATTTCCATTTATAATTAGAATTTTTTACCTTTGTGATATTTTATCTCTTACTCATTCTTCAGAAAGAATCAATCAATCTAGCAAAGGCATCGAATATGATATATACGCTGCATGTAACGTTCCGAAATCGAAAAGCTGAAGACCATTTTCGACACGAAACAAATGTTGCCCGAAATGAAATTTAAGAAGAAAAACCAAAAATTTGCGGCTCACAAACAAAACGCGAAAATTTCTTCGTGAAAACTTGTGAAGAATAATAAATAGTCTGATTATAGATTCCTGAGTTTGGAATGCTTTGAAAATCATACAAATGGAAAATCTTATTGACTGCTTGATAGATAGATTCAAAAAGCTTTTGGATAATGACAGCATCGTGCGACGTTTGAAGCTCATAGTCTGTATAAAGACTACTGTATTTAATGTTATGATCTGATTTATAAATATGCATATATTACGGTGGACAAAATATTAAAAATTTTGACGCTTGATACTCTGAAAAAAGGAAGTCACTCTTAGTAAGAACTTTAGTTGCTACGGGTAGTCTTTTCGCCTTACAGTTTTGTAGCTTTTTCCTACTTTCAGACAGAATAATTAAATTTTCGTTTCAGCTTCTTGAAAAACATATCTCGTTTCATAGATGTAGAAAATTGAATGCTCTACAAAAAGGTATCTTACGGCTTTTGCGGATACTAAACTGTTAAAATGATAATTGTGGTTGAAATTTGATTACTTTAAAGGAATTTTTGTTGTCATTAAATTTATACATTAACGAAAAGATCATTATAAATCGGAAAACTCATAAGATTGTAGAATATATACTGCGCTATGATCTCTAAAAATATATAAAATCATTTTTCTATGACCCACCCTAGTATATATGCATATATGGTGTACCGTACATATCATTTATATGGAAAGATAATTCACTTCCCAACTACACAAATATCAAATCACCCTCTAAAGCCTAAATCGAATGAGTAAATGGTGGATTTAAATATAGAAAACTTGTTCCATCAGCAAAAGCAAGCGTGGGTACCCCCGACTAAGCGCCGGTTATCGGTAATTTTCACCGCCTTAAATGCAAATATTGTGTGTGCCATTTCCAGCGACGTAGACAAGATTTTTTAAATAATTTTCTGCCCGTCATAATTTATGCCTGCGTGCGTATGTTTTTCCACACCGAAGCACAAGCAACAACATGCCAACGAAAACGGGGTGGAGATGACAACACATTATGGTGAGTAAAGAAACGTATGTGTGTGAGGGTAAAGAAATGTATGTACGTATGAATAAATAATAATAAATGTGTGTGGCGCAGCAAGCAATGAGTTGATATTTCAACATAAAGGGAGAGCAGGCAAAAAGCGCAAGGCCCACGAGTGATTACTAAACGCAAATAATGATATATCATCATCACAAGCACACACACACAGGAGTGTATATTTCCCGATGCATTGTTTTATTTAACGCTTGCGAATGAGCAATGGTGCGTACAGCAGTCCGTATGTATGTGTTTGTAAAGCAACACCGCTACAAACGCTGAAAAAAGAAAATAAATAAACCGTTCGCCGCCATTGCTCGATACAAACAAATGTGGCCAAGGCAACACAGTGGAAATTAAAAAAATATGCACACGAAACTTAGCACATGACGGAAGTATCTGCTCCACTTCAAGCGCAAACAGAGCTTTTTGTAGCACATCAGTCTGGCGGCAAGTGTCAGCCTTGATGCAGCCAGCGACGCCTTAGTCGCCATGACTGCGTTTGATTTTATATTGGCGTGCAGTTAATGCGCCTATTCTTCGCCTGATTGTGCTGAATACACTCTTCACGCTTCACATGACCAGCCGGCTCGCCAAGCAACAAGCTGGCTCAAGTCCAATGAATGGAGCCCGGCAGCCTGACACCCACGCCACTACGGTGCTCCTGATATAGTGAATGTAGGCTATTATAAATTGTATGCGATTTTATTAACGTTCTGAGCAGAAATCTACACTGGAATGAATTTTGTCGATAAAACAAGGGTCGAAAACGGGGTTTGCAATTTGAAAATTAATATATTTGATATTTTTACTGATTTTGATTAAGATGTGTAATCATGTGTGTTAATGAGATATTATTTTTTAGTAGAAAAATTGATAATGCCAAAAAATACTTGACGACACCATACCATTGCGTTTAACCGATTTGTTTGTATAATAGCTACGTATATACCATAGAAGTCTGATCTAAACAACTTCTGCGAGGAAAATATGATTATTATTATGGTGGTATTTGTACCGAATTTTGTAGAGCTAGCTTATCAAATAAAAAAGTTTTCCATACAGGGACTTGCGTTTAACCGATTTGTTTGTATGACAGCTACATGATTAGTGGTCCTATATCAACGGTTCCGATTTATCAGCAGCTCTCTTAGAAGAAAGGAGTCTTTGCAAAATTTGAGAACGATATTTCAAGTACCAGGGTTTCAGTTCGCATATATACAGGCGAACGGGTAGACGAGCGCACATGGCTAACTCGGTTCACCGCGCTGAGCGATAATATATGTATATATTTTACAAGTTATCCGAGGTTTCCTTCGTGATAAATTTCATATACCCTGTCCAGAGCACAAAATATTTCGGAATCTTCTAAATAAGATTGTTTGGACTATTTCGCGGATATTTCACCAAACGATGAGTCTTCATGAGTTTTGAACATAAAAAATTCTTTAGGTATATTTTCAGGTCTAAGCACATTACCAACATTTTCAATAGTGCTGTTATTTATCACTTAGTCAACACCAAGGCTTTGTAGCTCACACAAAATTACATAACATTCTTGGAATTAAAGCTCTATTATTTATAAATGCCCTCATTTTCGGCTTTCCTCCGCTTTGTGTTAATTTATTGATTGTTAGATTTCCAATTTACTCATTTCTCAAACAATTTGTAATCTGCGATTTTCTGCTATTTCTGGCAACTTTGACGAGTCTGTCAATGATAAATGAATTTATGCTCAATATGCTCCTTAAAGCCAAATAGCTGGCAACGATTGTGCGCGTACTGGTTGCTTACACCCAAACACGCATGCATGTATATGCGTACTTGAGTGTACGTTTGTATTTGTCGTAACTGCGAAAACCATATATAACAGCTCGAGCTGGCTTATTAGAGAACTCCTTCACCTCCGCAAGTATTTGCTCGGCACTTTTCTACTGATTTCAACACTTCGATTGTGTGCTCAATACTTGAATGACGGCTACTAGCTAACAGCGTGACATGGCCGTATATAGTATGTATGTGTGAAAAAAAAACCTTAGCCCGACGCAAATCTAGTAACGAGAATCACAACTACACATGCCCTTGCATGCCTGCGCGTATCCGCTTATTAGACTCAATTACTTAACGTCACGGGCACAAACGAAAACGAAACGCGAAAACGGATTTTCAGTCATTTTTCAAAATTTATCCGGATTTCGGATTTCTTAGAACGAAAAATGTTTGATAGCGTGCACAGTTGAGCACTGCTGTGTGCAGAGGCTTGGCTTGAAGTCGTTTCTATGGTGTTGTTTTCGCCTTCGAAATCTTGTGCTTTAGTACACCAAAGAAAATTATTATGCCACGAAATTTGTAACCCACAAAAGGAAACTTCGGAACCCTAGAAATAATTACGTATATTCTATATATATATTAATTAGCCTGATGAACTGAGTTGACTTAGACATGTCCATATATATACATATTTGCGAACTAGTCTCTCAGTTTTGGAAATATCGCCCAGAAATTTTGCATACGTCCTTTTCTCATCAAGAAGCTGCTCATTTCTCGGAGCCTACGCTATCCGACTACTCTAGCATATATAGCAGATATCATACGAACTGAACGATCTAAGTCAAATTTATAACCTTTTATGCTGTAAAAAATGCATCCATGACTTCTTTTAAAGAAAAACATTTAAACTTCAAACATAATGGGCCACGATTATCATCATTCGAAAGAACATGCTAAGGCATTTATTTTTTACAGAATATGTCTTTCAAATGCTGGCTACGTCACAGATGGTCCATTTGTTAAATTGAATTCTCGTTGACTCGCTCGAGCATTTCGTCCTGGTAACTGGCGAATGACATGCATAATACTTTGCTCCAAGGCCTGAATGGCAGCGGGACTGTTAGCATAGTCTCTGGACTTTACATATCTCCAAGGGAAAAAGTCTAACGGTGTGATATCATGCGATCTTGGTGGTCAATCGACCGGCCCAAAATGTGAAATTATAGTTCGCCAAATGAAATAAATCCATTGATTAATGCGATGAGTGGGTAGTGAAAACCAAATATCGATAAGATCACGAGATTCGTGATTACGTTCTCACCGGCATGTTTTTTTTTTTTTTTTTTGTTTTTTTTTGTTCTTGAACCGATGATTCTACCGGCTCACAAACCACACCAAACCGTTGTGTTTCTTGGATGAAATAGCAACTTTTGAATCTCCTCGGGTTAATATTTTTCCCAAATGCGGTAAGTTTGCTTATTTACATAATCATTGAGCCAGAAATGTGCCTCACCGCTAAACTTTACTGGAACTTTTCAAGAGCCCATAGATCAAAGCGACGTTACTTGGGAAGAAAAAGCGGCTTCAGTTCTGGCACAATATGTATTTTATCCGTTTTCAATTTAATATCTCGAATAAATTCTGCCAAGTCTACGGCAGATATATTTTTTCATTGCGTGCTAGACGTGGTCTATTCGGTCAAATATTATCCAGTAATGAGTGCTGCATCTCAAGATGAGTGATGGTGTTGCGAATAGTACGCTCAGTATTTCGATTATGTTGACCATAAATTAAGCGAAGCGCGGTAAATACATTCTTTACAGAACGTGGATTTTTGTAATAAAGTTGAACGAAATGGTGAACAATACTGAAAAAAAAAAAATAATAATAATATGACAGCTTGACATGACTCACGGTTCAAAAAAGTTTTTCATAAAAGAACCTCTTTTTGGATCACTCGATACTTTCGAAAAGTGATATATGTTCATGTATATATGTTCAAGCATTATTCTGAGCTGTTGTATATCGCATGTGACCTCTACGGAAATCACCATCAAAATTCTGTCATTAAATACACTTTCAAACGGAGTACAAGCGAAAACAACTGCAACCATTTAATTTCTCGCAAGAAGTGAGCTGCTGATAAAAACAATAGATTCTAATATAAATTTTACGCTTTGAACCGACATTCTAAGAAATTACTTATTGCCCATTAAATAGGTCAAGTTTTTGCAACGAAATTAGGCGGTACAAAGCAGGCAAGCATGAGCATAAGCTTTCGCATTCGGAGATTTGAAGAAATCTCAATGGTCTTAAATTTTTTGGAGCATCCAAAGTGGAGTGGATAAAATGCTTGGTCACGAGTCAAGAAAGCAAGAGGTTAATAGAATACCGTCTTTATGAAAGCGAATTGATGTCATAACACATACACACACACACACGGGGGTACTTGCATTGAAGGCGCTCATGTGCTGTGTGCATCTGCTTTGCATAAACATACACGCCCTGGCAGGGCGCTCTAGAGCGCGCAATCTTTCGCCGGCAGCTGTCTTCTGCCTGCCGCTGGGCAAATTGATAATGAGTGCAAGCATTAATGCGTTGGCGTATAATTTGCGATAGCGCTGGCAAGCGAAGACGGTAAGAGAAGACACAAACACACATACAAACGTTAATGTATATGTGTGGGAGAGGTAAATCCACATTTTCTTTGGCATTTCTTGTTTGCCCTGCTTTATTTTTTTACCCGCAAGTACAAGCATTAATGCTTTTACGATCTGCTTGTGCTGCTGCCACACAAAATAGCTTGCCTTGGCGCACTTTCTGCTTTCGGTGTTAATGCTGCTGCTGTTGTTTGTCGAATACTTTAGTTGCTCTAGTGTACCTTTAGCACTTACACACACAAATACACACATACACAGTATTTTACTGCTATTGCAGCAGCGCGCTTCTGCCGCCTACACTTCACCCGAATATTTTCCACTTATTCCACTTTGGTTGGAATAACAAAAACTTGACCCATATTTCCCGAGCGCAAGCACTCGACATGAGCGGCGGCGTTGCTGACGAGGCTCGAGCAGACGCGCCGCGAACGTTGAGTGGGAAGCGTGAAAGCTACAAGAGCGACCGGTGATGCTGTCAAGCATGTTGTTGGCACTGCTGTTGCTGATAAGGAAGGATGAAAGGAGTACATGCACACCAATACACACACACAAAGTTACTGTGTCATGTGGAGTCGTTGCGTTGGTGTTGAGAAAGTGCTCGCACGCATATACAGCTACACATATTCGTATATATATTTTATGGAGACATGCCATTTGTATATATAGTAATTATAATATTTCGCAGCTATGTTGCCGATTACGCTGCCACTGCGATGCACTAACAACGAATTTTCTCATCTTAATACGATCTTAAGCAGCAAAATTCGAGCAAATGAAGTAACACATGTGTGTAGTGTTGTGCCTGTTGTTTGTATGTATGTATTTGTTTGGCGGCTAAGTAGAATTTATGAGAAAATATGAAACGGAGCGCAGAAATTAGATAGTTACAAGCGTTACAAGCAAGCGTGAGTACGCGAAACTTAACTAAGCGCAAAGAAAAACAAATTGAAAAACAAGCAGTAAGTTGTGCTGAAGACAGTGGCAAGCAAATCGAGTTAGCGGTGCAAAGAGTAAATCGAAATATGTGCCACAAAAAAGATATATTTGTTTTATGGCATACAAGTTGGTAAATATGTATATATATACTCGTTTATAAAGAAGTATGTTATGTAATAGAGAGATACATATATAAAATAAGCAAGTGCTTGTTTGGCGAAAATGAAGATGTGAAATACGTTTAAAGCTTTCTTGGCAACAAAGTGAAAATTTTATCAATTTCTCTTCAGGAAAGTATTAAATTTTAGACCGATACGATAAAATGCATTTGCATTCAATTGTAATCTGAGATAAAAATCTATAAATATTGAAGTCAAAGTATCTTCTTCAGTGTACACCGGCTATCCTTTCCTAATCCTCATCTATACTATAACCCCTCGTTATGGCGTGTGAGTATATAAAAGTGCCAACAACACACAGAACTTAGTGAATCGTCTACCTTCGCGATTTGAGAAGATAATTTTTTATTTTGTTTAATTTAAATATGGACATTTTTGACTATTAAATTGCCTATCAATGCCATAGACTACATCGAGCCGCAGCAGAACTTTTGAATCCTTAAGTCGAAATAATCGGACTCTCAGAGTGTGGATGGAACCGTTTTGGAGAGCATTAATAAAGAACGACTAAAAAATTATGGTAGAAGACCAAACGATCTAGTAGTGTTTAGGTCCTATGCTCCAATTGGAGACACAGTTAGTAATAACTTCATATATTCGGTGCTTCACAGAGTGATATAGGAAATCTAGGTCGAGGTAAGATCGCTCGAAGCACTTTTAATAGCCCCAGTTAATGTTTCCTTATCTTCGTATTGCTTTCCTCCTTTGTATACCTTCCGTGTTAGCCATAACATTAACTTTTTGACTCGAACATTTTGAATAAAAGCATTGTCTTGTTGAAAAATCCAAGGAAATGGTCCAAAAGAATCACTTAGTTTTGGAAATAGGGGCACCAATAATGTTTTGAAGCGATCACCGTTCATCTTCTGATCGATAACAATCAAGTCAATTGTTCTATAAAACGTGATGGCACCCCATATCATGACTCCACCTTCTGGTGGTTCCTTAATCTTAGCTGCATACTTAGTCGAATTTGGAGCGATTCTAAAAATTTTGCGAACTGATTGTTCAGAGGGTGCTTTCTTTTTTCCTTTAAAGTTTTTTCCATATTCCTGGATTCTCTATATATCTATCAACGGTTCTGGAGCTGCGTTTCATCTGTTTGGCGATGTTTCGATTGTATAGTCCTTGGAAGTGAAAATAGAGTGAATAGTAGCTTTCCCATTCTAACTTTAAATATGGCTCGAAAACAATGTATTTGTTTATTTTTAATCCTTTTTTAATAGAAATGTGGAGTGTGTCTATTTCAATGGCAGGTATTTCTTCGCAAATCAATCAACTATGATTAAATATTTTTTAAACATGATTCGAACTTTGATAAGAAAAGTATTTTGGGCAATAAAAACAAGCTGAATTATAAATATATCAATCTGTTAAAAAAATAAAAATAAAAACAAAGAAAAAAAACTGTGGTGCGTCTAACCTAAGACCAGCAGTGTAAAAGTGCTAAAATTAGTTAAGTAAATACATGAATATTAAATAACGATGTGTGGGTACAAATGTGCTATAAATGACAAGTTGAGGTTGGCATCTCGTGATATTATAATATATCACTTCACATCCGATCATATCGTACACAAATGAGTACATCACATCTGATGACATATCATCACCTGATATTATATGATCTCACATTCATTCGTATACACATTATATACATTCGTATATATTAAAATAAAAGAAAAAAATAAATTAGAAGGAGCACGTCGCATAAGGTCAGATCATATTACAAGTTCACATATTATATTACATCGCATCTTAATCCATAATATAACATAAGTCGTGATATTATGATATGATCATATAACTTCAACAGAAATGATCACAACATATGTCATCAGGCAAGATTACATCACATGTTCACATATGACATCACATCGCATTTCAAATTATTTTATCACATGATGTGTGAAAATATAGTCTGATGATATGTATATTATTACGTGAAATCATCAACATCTCACATACGTTCAATAACATATTGGCATTTCACAGCAAACACAAATGATCATATCACATCTCAACAAATCATATCACATACCAAGTACGCATATGACATCATATCACATTTTAATACATATTATCGCAAGATGAGTCATATTATGATTTCATAATATATCGACATGTGATATAAAATATATTATTTCATATAGATAATAGTTTTTCAATGACATCTCATCGCTTTTTCATTCATATTATCGCATGATATCATATTTTTGAAACTCACAATATCAATAAATCTATACATAAGGTATAATATTAGTGTAACCCTCCCTTATTTTCGGGCATATTACAGTTGTACTGCTTTAGTTGAAAATAAAAGAATCTATTGACAGGCGAAGCGAAAAATATTTAAAAACAATTAGATAAGCAAAACAAAAAGTATAAAGTATAGTAACTTAAAAATACTGAAATTGATTAAAATTATTCAAGTTTAAACCAAATTCTTAAAGCAAATCAAAATTAGTGAAGTGGTCCATAAATGCAAAATACAATACAAAAGCAAGTACAAAAATATTTTTATTGTCCGATATATGTATGTACCCATATGAGTATTAAATATATATATACAAGCAAAGCTGCTCATCAAAAGCAATAAGTCTCGTTTGCTGCGCCTAAAATGCTGCACGAAATTTACAATTGGAAATCAACAATTGGAATGGCACATACACACACACACATCCATATATATGTAATGATGGCAATAAGAGCAACATAGCAGCTGAGCGAGAGCGGCAGTCTGCGGCAGAGAGAGCATGCGCGCCTAAAAAGCTGCTATTGCAGAATGTCACATGTGCCGAGCAGAAGAGCAAACTCGCTGGCAGGCACTGGCTGCTGTTATACCAAAGCTTGAGCAGTTTCTGTGCACCGCGCGTATTTGCTGCTTGACAAATGCTGCATGCTGTATGCTGTTGCAGCTGCTCGTGATATTTCTGGTGCTGGCCAAAGCTGCTCAGGCCCTGGATGATGCCTCCACCATGCGGCCTCTACTGCTGCTGCTGCTGTCATCGCTGCCAATATTTTATTTCTATTGTTGTTGGTTTCGCTTTTGCTACTGTTGGTGTGCGTGTTTGCTTTAACACAGGCTGCTTCGCTGCTCCGGTTTTCAGCATTATAATTTTTTTCAATTCGTGCAGCGAAAGTGTGGGCAATTCATCATATTTTCTTCTAAGAATTTCTACATACTTGGCACTGAGACCAATATGCTGAGCCTGGTGCCACGTTTTGTAGCAGCTAGTGTGCGTAAATTTACTGCGTGTGTATTTGTGGTTGCGTATGTCCGCTTTCGGCGTGTTGAAGGCACTTGGCAGTAGCTACTTCACGCAGTCGCCTTTGCGTTTAATATTTTTATTTTCACTTATTTTGCTATGGCAAATACATATAAACGCGTTTGCTTCTTGGCTTGTTTGAGGAGTCGCGACTATATTGTTGTATCTGCTGTGCCGCAGCGGTGCGTTCGAAAGCAGGTTAATGGGTCTTTGGCATTTGTCGCATTTGAACGCGTTTGCTGCAATTTCTTCTTTCGCTTGCAAAATTTATGTGCAATTTTCGTACACACGCGCTTTCTGCTATTCGCATGCATTTTTTATTTTCATTTTCATTTGTTTGCGCACAAACATTTGACCCATTTTTGCATAAGCCAAGTTGGCACAACGCAACGCCAAAGCAGCAATCGAATCGCACTTAACAGCAACGCAGCCGCTGTATGTATGCGTGCGGGAAAGTGCGGTGCACCCTCACACATACATGCATATCTGCAAATGTGTTTAATGCTGCATTTGGTAAAGCAGTAAAGCGTACGTGCGAGCGCGTGGCGAAAGTAAAAGTTAAGCCAGCTTATGCCGCCGCTCGCCATTTCCACACAGCCACACACATGCACACACTGGTTCATGTTGCTGTTTATTTAAGAAGTGTTAGCGTTTATAGCTTACTCACTATCTGCTGCTGTTGCTTTTATTGCTGTAGTTATTAAAATTTTTATGCGTTGACCCAAATATCAACAGTGCAGAATGCTTGTGGCTCTGGTCAAGCCAAATAACACACACACATGAGTGTCGCTGCACATATTCACACTTTGACTGTGTCGTGTCATAAATTCATGCACAGACATACTCACACATCTGCCTACAGGATAAAATGCGTTCGTCGCTTCGTCTGGTTAATTGCAGCCCGGAGACTTTGGATTGATGGAAGTCATTTACTGGAATGTGGCTCGTTAAATTATTTCCAGTCGTTCTTAAGCTGCGACAGCTCCACATTCCTGACTTTTAGTTCTAATTTATGGATCTGTTGCGCAGCATGATATCGCTATTTTTGATTTTGCAGGATTTTTGTGTTTGCTGGTGATCAAAATTAAACTCGTGCGCTATTTGTGCTCATATATTTGGGCGATATGTGGCATTATTCATGCAAACTTCTATGAATTAATCAGCCGCTGTGGTATTTATGCTAGGTATGGGTCCTTGTAAAAGACATTTATATATGTAAACTAGCAGCCCGCCCCGGCTTTATACGGGTATTAAGAAATCATGTTAAAAATTGCTACAATTAAATTGTCCCTCAATTCCTTAATAAGCAGCCTCGTCCCGTCGCATATTCATAATTTGAATTCAAATTTTTAAAGCCATTTGTGGCAGTCCAGAAGGATTTAATGAATGTAAAAACTCCTGGTGATTTGTATTTTTTATTTCTCCGGAAACTTTTTGAATAATAAGGTCGTTTATTTCGTTGACATAATCATTCCTGGGTGACACTATTGTTCTAGAACACAACCAATGAAATTCCTCTTCGTGCAAATTTTTGATATCATCGTATATTGCATCTATTAAAATTTCTAAACTATGGACTATTTGGCCTAGAAGCTCATATAGAAGATTATTACAATTACTGCTTAAATTTGAAGTGTGAAAAATTCCTTCCCCAAGTTTAAGCAGTTAATGTGAAAAATCAGCATCAGTCATTTCATGGAGATGAGCTCTCATATTCCTCCTCGCAGTTTTATATTTTCAATCGAAGTCCATAGAGGCTACGATATTAAGCATGTTTTGATGATATCTGTTCGCCTACCTCTGTTAATGACAGGAAGAGTCTGTCGGATATTAGCAGCAAATACAAAAGTTATCCCGCCCATGAAAGCAAAGGAGTGTCTAAGGTCTTTTAATGTTCTGGCTACGGCCTTGCAATAATTAAACGAGAGGCCCATTTTTGTGGATAGAACATTATGATTGTTGTTCAAGATTTATTGATAACGGAAGTTTAAAAGATGAAGGAGCACTTCTTCCATCCTTCAGAGAGTTGCAGTAATTCCTGACGAAGCAACTACTATAACTGTCTTCCCTGACTGTCTTATTTTGGCAAGTAAGCAAGAAACGTCTTGCCACTGCCCTGGCGCATCTAAAAAAAAGGTTGTTTTTATTATTATTCACGCAAAAACTCGCCCTTTTCAGTATTTTGCAACTTAGCTAAATGTTAAATAACATTATCTGTCTAAATATAACATTCTCTGTTATAAGTATGTAATGATTTCTTTTTTTCGGTTAAAATTGAAAATTTTCTGATTTTTTTTTACGAACCATCGCCATTGGATAACCTTTAAATTAGTGCAGGCCATTTTTTATTTCATGCAACGGTTTAGCTAGCTATAGCAAACAGACAAAAATCCAACTTATTTTTATATATGAGATAATGACATGATCAGCAGGGCGAGCCCGGTCGCCTACTCCTTTTCTCTCTAAGAAGTTAAACATTTGCATGTACTGCTCATATTGCCACACTATACCAAATTGAGGGCACTATAGATCGTAGGTCGCGGAGCAGTTAATGTTTCATCTTGCTTTATTTCCATATCTCAAGCAGTTCGTATAGAAATTGGGTTCTCTAACGTCAGCAATACCAATTCGTGGTTCATATATTTTCCAGTAATCGTAAAAGGCAAGTTTCCAAACGGTTGCAAGTAGTAAAAATAGATAAAAAGCACATTATGTATATAAATTCATTAGCTATATATATTACCATAAAAATATTTCCACGCCTTTTTTTTCAGGTCAATCAATTTTTCATTTTCGCTCGATAAATCCAACCACACAAATTTTCGAGCGCTTTCTACATAAATTTAGTTTACTCATGTCACTGGAACTCAGTTTAATTAAATGTTCAATAAATTAGAATTAAATGCGAGCGCAAGTGCTGCATACATACATACTTCATTTATAATTATCCACACTCTGCACATTGCGGTAATAACACATCATGTGAGTATTTTGGTCGAAATGAATTCGTACTTAATTTCCAGGCTATCCAAAAGGCCGATGCTTACCTGCAACGAGAAGAAATATGCATGAAATTTAGCAAATAGAACGCAATTAATCTCCACAATTAATTATAAACTTATTATCTTTCATTAAATAGACGTGCACATAACTCATTTGGGCGAATGTGGTCCACAAATTGACATAATAGAATTCCAATTTACGCCACAACTTAATTATACCGTAACACAATAACCAATTTAACAATTTTTCTGCTCTCGTTTTACATTTAAATTTGCATTTGCATTGATATGTGTTTGTACGCATTTGGCCAACCGGGCGTATGAGCAACATGCAGTCGAACTTGGACAATGTTTGAAATGCATGCGCGTTTTCATTTGTATGTATGTGTGTATGTGCTTGTGGGTGAGTTAATTGTCCGTATTTATGGCGCACATATGCTGCGAGTGCGGAAAACGTCAACGAACCAATGTGGCTGCCACCACAGCCGTCGAAAGGTCGAATACTCTGCGGCCTGCATGCGGACTCACACAGCCACCAACACACGTACCCATACACGCAGTCACAGTTAGAACAACTAAACTGTGGTGGCAACGTGCCAATGAATTCCGGCTGGCGGCAGTGTGGCTAAAATGTGCATAAACATGCACCACAACAAAAACAACACACAAAATTCAAATTAAAAAAAAAACGGTTAAATAAAAATACGCAAAAAACCTCACTGCAGTAAATATACATACCGCATAGCATGTGTGCTGTTTAGCGGTCAGCTGCTTAATATACAATAAGTTGTGGCAAACAACAACAGTAAGCAAAACAAACTAATAATAGCCGCCGCGTGCGCAGTTGTGTGAAAAACCGTTAAATATGCATATTTCATGCGAATTCACGCGCGGCATTAAAATAAAAATAGTTTTGGCGTAAAAGCGCTCACCCAACTGACGGGGTCAACGCCCGCGGCAACGTCGTTCGTTCGACATACGCCGGCCTTTCAACATATGCATATCAACTCATGCGTGAATTATTATGCGCCCAAAAGTATGCGAATAAATTTGCAGCTGAGCAATTTCAACAAAAATGCGCCAATCCGGTTGAAATATGGCTTCACCTGCAAACACGGCTCGCATCACTCGCTCTTTTCATATGCAAATGTATGCATATTGCATTATGTTTGCGCAATGATTTAGGTGCTGAACTGCAAGTAATGCCATAAGGTAACATAGTGTATAACTAATGCATATCTCTCTCGGATATTTTATTTTTCTAAATATGCAAATTAATGCAGAAATGTTGAAAACCCATTTGGAAATAGACTGAAAGTGGTTTTAATAAGCACTTAAATTGGTTCAGTAACATAAATTTTGTGTGATTAGTAAATTTTTAAGGGTTTGTGATTGCTTAGCAACATGAATGCAAGATTGTGCAAAAGTAACAGCGCCAACCTCATATACACTTTCATAAGACTTTCATAGAAATGTTTCATTACAAAGGCTGGGAATGTATTAGAAAATATATTTAGCATAGAAAGCCGCTAAGTATAGCCCTTTAATAAGTTATAGTCGATAAAATAGTCGATATAGTAGTTGAAAAAGTCTTTTCGTATTTTGTCGTTAGATGTCGTTGCAGTCGGTATCTCCAGTGCTGCCAATCATATTGGGTCATACCATATAGTGTTCGAAAGGTGAGATTTTAAGCTTCATTCAACCAAAAAAACTAAATTCGGTGAAATTGAAAAAAAGTGACAGCTTTGCAAAAATTAGTGAAAATGATCAAGAAATTTGCTATATTTCGAAATTTTTGTATAAAAATGGGAGGAATGTCACGCAAGCCACCAATGAAATTTGTGAAGTTTACGAAGACGATGCTGTATCAGTTCGTGTAACACAATAATAGTTCGCTCACTCCATTCTAGAAATTTCGCGTGAAAGATGCACCTCGCTCTGATCGACCTATCGTTGTAAATGTCGATGAAATTTTGGAACAAATAGACGAGGACCATCACATAAGCAGCCATGACATCGCTAAGGAACTTAGCATTCATCACCAAATGGTTTTGAATTAAGAAAGGCTGGCTACAAAAGGAAGCTCGATGTTTGAGTACCACAAGAATTGTCTGTGATAAATTTAATGGACCGAATTAGCATCTACGATTCTTTGGTGAAACGAAATGAAATCGAATAATTTCTGATGCGAATGATAAGAGGAGACAAAAAGTGCATCAAATGCGATAATAATGTGTGAAAATATCATGGTCCAATAGTGGTGCAGCTCAAGAAATGGTTGCAAAGCCAGTATTGATGCTTCGAAGGGTTATGATGAGTGTTTGGTGGGATTGGAAAGGATTCATCCCTTATGAGCTGTTCCAGACTGGTCGAACTACTGATTCTACAATTTACTGTCAACAACTGATGAGATTGAAGCAAGCAATAGAAAAAGGACCAGAACTGATCAACAGAAAGAGTTTTGTCTTCCATCAGGATAACGCTAAACCACACACATCTGTGATGACTCCGAAAAAACTGCTAAAGCTTGACTGAGAACTGTTGATGCAAGTTTAAGTTTGATTTCAAAGACGAAAAACACGTTTCAACTACCCAATATAACTTCAACAAACTGTTTGAATCAGGTAACTGAAGAGTTAAGTTGTGATGTAAATTAATCAAAAAAGAAAAAAACCCCCCGAAATATCTTCCTATACCTTCCTCGCTAGTTCCTATATCAATTTACTGCTGCCAGTATCGAAGAAATCACACATTTTTCGTAAGCTTTTAACTATTACACTTCAAACCGATTTTCAAGTGTTCTAAAAAGCCATTTAGAATTCCCTCTAAACACAACTGCAGCAAATTTTTATTTTTTTTATCTTCTCGCTGACCAATTTGTCAGAACTCTCTTGGCACTTGCAGCGAATTTCTTTGACTCCTTGACATTTCTGTGACTTATTTTACAGTTCATAGCATAAACACAACTATTTCTAACAGCTTTCTTATAATACTCAAGTAAAATGTGCATAAATTTCCAATAGCGTCTGCTCCTGTTGCCGCCGACACTCTGTGTGTCAGAGGACAGCTGGAAACTGTAAAAATATGAAAATTTGCATTTGATAACTACAACTTGGCTGCGAGGCAAATTCATGCACATAATCTAATATACTTATATATATATATTATATATGAATATATACGCAACAACAGAGCAAGGCAAACCAGTTAAGGCGCTTTGTAATCCTTCCATTTACATGCGCACTTTCGCAGCTAATAAAGTAGTGCAACGGGCGGGTGAAGACCAAATGCGGCAGATCCACGTCGAAAATACTTCAAGGAATATCTAGAAAAATACACGATATTATATAATGCTGTACGCATGCAAATACAGGCGCCATCAAACTTTTTACTTTTTCCAAAGCAGTACCACTGCAATCTGAGCGCGTGTGAGCTTGAGCGCACTCGTAAGTGCGCTTGCTGGTGGCTTTGGTGGTAAGCGTACATGACCGCTTGTTAGAACGCATATGCGGGCGCTACTGCAGTTTCAAGCAGATTTGTTAGCGCGCCTTTGTGCAGCAGAACGTCGCTTAATATTTTATTAAATCCCTGAGGACAACGCTTTGCATTGCTTACGAGCGTTTGTGATGGCGGCTATTCTGCTCTCCTTCATGCACAGCTGCGTTTTATCTCTTTTTATCTCATTTTATCCCAACATTTTTGTTTTTGTTGTTGCCAAAATGCGCTACTGCACATGTAATTCGTATGAAATAAAAATGGCATAAAATAAAGTAGCGCTAAAGCAGCTGGTAATAGGATTAAAAGCAAGCAGATACGCTGCAACAAAACCAACAAGAGATAAAGCTCAGCGCGTTGCCACTGCCTGCGCATAAGTAGCAAAAGAAAATACATTATTCTCCGACTAATATGGTCCGTCACACTTCGCTGCACTTGAATGCATTGGTCGGCATAGTGCCAAAAATGCCCAAGCACACATGCCCGCCTTGGTCCAGCGCACTACTTGATGGTCAACTGTGCGTTTATGTGTGTGTGCGTTTGCTTGTGTAGAGTCATATTCGTATTGTGGACACTCATAATCGGCGCCAGTTTCCTCATATTTCATGCATTTACATAAGTGCCGTTGTCGAGTAGCCGTTGGCGAAATTTATACGCGACCGCCTTTCAAAGGCTTAGCGCTGTTGGCGCGCCGGGAATGCACCCTATTAAGGAGATGTTTGTGGCGTATTAAAATCAGCGTTTTCATTTTGTGAGACCTTTCGTTGCATATGTGCATAATTTGAGTGGAATTTAAAACTAAATCAAAAATATACGGGAAATCATTTGAGTTTTGTTGAACTGAAATTGCATGGACTTAAAACGCTTTTAGTCTATTATGAGATTTACAAAAATAATAGTTTTCCAAATTGCAACCATATTATTTAACCGAACGATGACATTGCATCGAGACTCTAATACTTTAGTCTAAGAAAAATCTCAATTAAACTCCAGCAAACAATTCCACATCTTATACAGTTTAATGCTTATGGTCCGTAAGAGAGGTTATCACGTAGTTGACTAAGAAGTTCTAAGTAGGTAGAGTAAAATGAATAGAATTCTGTTAATCTCAATATATTGTCTGAGAGTTATTAGACGTGGAACTTTAAATTTATGGTTTATGTTGCAAAAGAAGATTTATTGATTAATAGAAGAGTAATAGTGCTCAGGTCAACGACAGCACTCTCACATTGACACTGACTCGCGAGAAGTTCGGGGTGTATTATTAAGAGGTTCTTATGCTTCTACCTTAAAGCTGTTTTCTTGTCACTTCTTGCCCATGACGAATAGTTTTGCAGGTAAAAAATTCATCTCAAGAGAAGAGTAGAAAATTACTCTTGAAAAGGCAACAAGTTTCGAACAGAAAAAACCGAAAGCTGCTTGTAAGAAGACAAAGTCGAACAACTTCTTTACATACTTTTTACGGCTTGATGCGTTCTTTCGAGATCGAGAAAACACCTCGGTTCTCACAACTTCAGAGCTGTATGCAAGCGAACATAAAATTAAGATTCCTAGACAGATTTATGATAAGTTGAGGGCACTTTGTCAATATCTCACACATCTGATTGTAGAAGTTTTTTTTTGACTGCAGAAAAAACTGTTTATAAAAGTGCAAATGCAATAATTATTTTAAGTAACAGCCTTATGATATAACCTAAGAGTTAATTTTATTAACTTGCACTACAACTGTGCGTCGGTATGGGACAGAAGAACAAAACTTCGCCAGTACATGCCAACTGCAGACAGCGCCAGGGATGCGCCCTTGCTTCTGTTGTCCATCGATGGGTCTCCATTCGAAACAGAATTTCACTGGAGTATCATTTTCATGTAATTGACAAGGCCTAACCAGCGTCCACTTAACTAAATTTCAATTTCATTTTCTTCTATATTCATCGCTCACGCGGAACTTCAAATATTCAATCCTTAGTCTTGAGTACTACGCCAGTTCCCTCTGTGTCCGTTGAATACCCCGCACAATATGAACAACTTTGACTAAGATGCGGTAAGCAACCGGTGTGGAATTCAGGCTCACGATTAAGAAGAACAGTCTTAATGGGGCCTCTCCGAGATAACAGGTTAAAGGGCACTGCAAGGCTGCACCTTAAAAGAGTAATTTCAAACAAAGGAATTAAAGTTTAGGGATGTTATAGTGGATTTAAGAATAATATAGTAATTCATATATATGTATTTAAAAATTATGAAAAATAATTTGTGTGGCTCATAATTCTCGAAGGAAGAGAAAGCAATTGTAATAAGCAACATATTTGTGTTGTTATTATTTATTTGCTAACTGTCACCATATTTGCGACTAAATAAATTGCAATATTCTTCGTCTATCTTTGTATAAATATCCGCAAATATTTTATATGAACGAAATGTGGCAACCTGCAAAGTGCAACTGCTGCTGCGTGTACTTTGGAAAATGTTGCAACATCATTTATTAGAAAGCGGACACACGTACTTTCGTAAAATAAGAAATGATGAGCAAGCCATAAATATGAAATGTGAAACTGTGTGCGGAAATGAAGTGTAGCACAGTGTTAAAGAAATAATATGCAACACCAGAAAAGCAATAATGCTCATACAAATACAAATCAATAATTCATTTACAGCAAGTGGAGCTGCCACCCTTAAAAATTCACATAAATTTGAGCTGTCATATGCTTATACATAATTCAGAAACAAAACTACATTTGTACATGTGGCATACGTTGGAACAGCACATAACTGTATAAAAATATAACAAATATTAACCACCAGTTGCATGAATGGCGGCGACAGCTGCGCTGCTGGCGAACGCTGACCGCGTGACAGCGTGCATGTGTGTGTGTATGGGTGAGTTTATGTGCTTGACAATGTGCAACAAAGTATGGCAAGTACGGTCAAAAAGAAAAATACGTATTCGTTGCAAGCTATTTGAAAAAAGCTGCCAGCCATGAAGTGAAAATTAAAGGGGCAGCCGAGTTGCATGGAAAATGTGGTATTAGTTGCAGTTTTTGCAAGCCACAAGCCACAGGCAACACTGACACTAATTCGCGCACACACACACACACACCAATACCAAGCAGACATGCCTGCATTTCATATTACTTCCGTTCCAGTCACTTGCCATTCACCACTCGTCTTGCCACCACTCACGGAAGTGGCCAGCGGCGCAGTGCATATCCTTTGCTGTTGCATAGAAAAACCATTTGCATGCATGTGGCATGTCGAGCAGAAATGTTGCAGCGCCACAAAGTGAAATGTGTGTTTTTGTTTACATTAAAGAAATTTCATTGTTCTTGCGAACGAACACAGCGACACACACACACACACATACCAGACTTGTATGAGCGTGCAGCACCTTTCGAGCCTTTACCTACTTATTTGCATGTTTGAGCGCGTTTTGCTCGTAAATTTGCTGTACTTGAGCTACTGCCCCAACTGCCGCTGTCACTTTATGCCACTCACCGCATTTGAGTTTTCTTGTCTGTGAGACACCTGCAACTGGTTGGCGCCAGCACCTTGAAGCCTTGTCTAGCTTTGAAGTAACACGAGTCAAGCAAAGAAATGCAACTCAGCTACAAAGACATGCAAACGACACGGCATTTCACATTTTTAACCATTTTAATTGCGAGCGAACAGGATTCCTACTCGGGATTTTTACAAAAGTGTAGTCATATAAAAATATATACAGGGTGCGTACAAAAACTTTTAAAAGAGCTCTTTATTTGTCAAAATGTCTCCGAATTAAAAAGAATTGTTATTGAAGCATGGTTGAGCCTACAGCCATCGGTCCCATGACACCCGGGTGCCGGAAAAAAGTTGGAAGCTCGAATTTATAGGTACTAAATATATGGACCGTAGTATCCATATTTGGCTTTTGACCAAAAATATTGGTCAATGTAAGGGATATGCAATTAGTAATCCTTTCTTAACCATAGTAAATCTGTGTATCAAAAATGGGTTGAATTGTTTCAACACTTCGCTGGGCTCCCATATACCTTATCTACATACTATATAACTAACATATACCTAATCTATATAATAGGTATATGGGGCTGAGATAGTGATTACTGCTCATAGAGTTGACAGATGTAATTTCAATCTACGCAAAACTCAAGTTTAAAATGCTTGTGTGTTATGACGGGTATTGTCAGGCTTATGGATCTCTTTCTATCATACAAATGTTGCCCCTGACAGGTGAAGAAGCGTTCAGACCTGCTTTAAAGATAAAGGATCTCTTCCTTGATAAATATCTGCAAATCTGAAATCACAGATAACGGTAGGAACTGGTCTGAAGGCTCTGCTTGCAAAGACTAGTATTAAACGAAGGTCCCCTTTTGTATTTAGGAATTTGGTAACCCTGGATTTTCAATTTGGCAACTCACAACTGTATTGTAAAATTTTTAATTTTTGACGTTATACATACTCAGAACGTTTTGACATATTGTGGTTACAGTAACTTAAAATATTCATCTCGTTCAAAAAATCCCAATCAAATAGAGAACATCTTCAGGCGATTGTTTTTTACAACGTTTGGTTTTGATAGACGAGCGCTATTTTTTATTTGATTACAGTAACTTAAAATTTTCAGCTCGACCGAAAAATTCAATTATGTTGAGAACATCTTCGCACGAATATTTTATACAATTTTCGAAGACGATTAACTCAGTAACTCTCGCCGAAATTTAGCCATGTTCATGCTTCCGTCTGTCTATATAGATATACCCAGGTGGGGAAGCAGCTCGAAATCGCCAAGATCGGAACATCATATATTAAAGACGCTAGCTGCCATACAAACTGGCCGATCGAACTGAAATCCTCGTATGGAAAACTTTTTCATTTGACGAGATATCTTCACGAAATTAGGCATCGAGGATTATTCCAGATAACACCATGATCTTAGAAAAAATTGTTCGGATCAAATCTTTTCAGTACAACTATATGTTAACTGTTATTCAAACTGACTAATCAAAATGAAGTTATTGTATGGAAAATATGAAGGGTATCAAGGCCTCGAAGCAACCGAAGTCAACGTATTTTTCTCAGTTTTCTTTTTTTAACTGCAGCGCACAAGTCTACGCAGGCATATTGAAGTGCTGATATAAATTTTGTATGTATGTACGAGTATGTACAGCTACACCACACCCAGTTCATCCAGGGACTCTTCCAGCAAGTACCCAGTTTTGCTGCCGACCTAACCGCATGTTGTTAGTGTAAATGGGTATACCATTAATGTATATGTGTGTGTATGTGTGCGGCAACAAATAGAAAAATCGTTGTTGTTTGTCCTCATTGCTGTTCCCCATTGTTTTTCTTATTATTGTCGCTGGATGCCGCAGTATTGCATGCAGTTGACCTATTTCCGAGCGTTGCAAATTAAAAAAGAAACCCACAATCACACACACACATCCACACACCGACTGCAATAACAATAACAATAATGGCAATGGTGTACAACAATGAGAATGGCAAATATGCGAAGAAGAGTTGCAACAATTTGTGCAACAAAAGCAATGTAGCCCAAAGACCGCAGTGGTTGTTGCCAGCAAATGCAAAAACAAAGCAACAACAACAACATTCAAAAAGGGAGTGGAAGTTCTGCAAAAAGTTGCAACAACCACAACAACTAAAGCGTGGCGCACTTACATACAAAGTTGGTGGCGCGGTCGCAGCTGAGCGGGGGTGGCAAGCAAAGTAGATTGGTATTCACAATAAGCGACGGCAAAGGCAAGTAGTGGGGCGCTTTGTAAGCTCCGAAGTGAGTAAACAACACTGCTTGGTGCAAAGTATTGCAAATTCGCAAAAACTGTTATTCGCCTGGATTGTGGCAAACAGCGCCAAGCGCACGCGGGCAAAACGATTCCAAAATGTGCGAGTATTATTTTTGGTTCCTGGAACAAACGGCTATGCATTTTAGTTTTACTGCAATTTTGTCTGGAATTTAGCTTTTTTTTTTGTTTTTTAGCATATTCGTATATGCGAGATTTTGCTAGAATTCTCCGAACTTTTGTTTCGAAATTTAATGTTATGAGCGAAAATAGAGTGTAAGTAATGGAATGGTGATTCGAATTCTGTGTAAAAGAATCCTGAGTTGCACTAGCGGATCCCTTAGGATTGGAGGCACTAGAACACAATAGACCAAAAATCGCGTTGCAATCCTTGTCTATTAATCTTACGATAGGACAAGAGGCACCTATACAGATTTTCAAATTTCAACAAAGAACTAATTCAAATCAACCCGATCAATGAAAACTTGTTAAAACAGAAGAAGAGTTAAAGAAGAATAGTATTTCGAAACTCTTCTTTGGACCTGTGCAAAAAAAAAATTTTTTTTTTTTTTGGAATAGTGAAAAGCTTCTCTAATTTCGAATTATAGTTCTAAATACATAATTAATTAGTTGAATATAAAATATTACTTCATTCATTAATGTACTTTAAAAACCGGTGTCTACATTGAACCCATAGTTAATCTCCCAGAAGATCTCCGAAAAAGTTTTCTGGCGATGAAGAAACCTTTTCCACGCAAAGTTATATCAAATAAAAGTTTCAGAATCGAAAAAATTAGTGCTACAGTAAATGAAGATGGTGTTTGAAGTACTACGCCCGATCTAAGAAAGTCGGTCCAGGCGTTGCGAAAATATTTTTATTTTATTTTATTTTATTTTATATTACCGACTCTAAAAACAGCCTTTCGGAAAAAAGGCGTTCGAAGTTTTAGGAGTCGATTAACGTCCACTAAGTTAAAAAATTCTTAAAAATACGTTCATATCTCCGAAACTGTTAGAATATTTTCAGATGTACTATGCTATGTATGGAAAACACAATTTTTTTTTTTTTTTTTTGAAATTCACAAATGGTTATAACCGGTTAAGATACCTGTCTTTTGGTTACTAATAACCGAATATTGCATGTTAAGTATGCTTTGAAAACTTTTTTTATCATATTTTTTTATTATATTTAAGCTCTAAATCATGAAAATCATATGTGGATGTACGGCTCTTGACTTTTGGTTAGTCCTAACCGAAAGTTGTATCTGTTGGAAAAAAATTTTTTTTTTTTTCAAATTTTCCAATATATTAAGCATGCGGGATCACAAGTGAATCTTTCATATTTCAAATATCTTCAAACTCTAAGCTCGTGGGAATCGCAAGTGGATATAACCCTTTAATCACTTTGACCTTTTGTTAGTCCTAAAAGATCCTTGGAAGCTATGTACAAACATATATGTTTATTAAAAAACATTAAACTTTAATATTTTATATCGCTTTTTTAACTTTACACTCCTGACAATCACAGCCACATAACCACAATAACTTCATCGTAAGTAATTAAAAAAATATGTAAATAGTTTCCCACTACACACACACACACGCCGCTTTAATTAATTCGATTGCAAAGAACAATTCTTATTTCTGTAATCCTTGCATCCTATTCTTCCTAATAACAAAGTTAATTGATAGCGCTGCCACTTCAAGCACCCTCCGCCAACCACTTCAGCCATAACCAGCCTGGGCCGCCCGTTGCATGTACTCCCCTTCATTTATAAGTGTTTGTTGTTTTGCTTTTGTATGCCCCACAATTTGTTGCAAACACATTCTTTTGTTGTTAAATGAAATTGTAAACAATTTATTGTTTCATTGTTGCTACTCGAGGACTGGCCGGGTATGTGTGTGTTTGTGTGTATGCGTGTGCATTCGCTTTGTCCTTCACTGTTGTCATTGGATTTTCGCTTTCTGATATTTTATTATATACTTGTTATATAGTTGCATTTGTATTGTTTTATTTATTTTGCCGTTATCGTTTTGTTTTTACAAGTGTCATCGCACACAAAAACACACTTATCACTATATGTACTTTTTGCAATTTTTTCACTTTCATATCTCAATGGAGATTTCTTTTCTTCGCAATCGTTTATTTTGAGCGCGGATTCCAGTGCTGCTCTTTGTCATATCTGTGTGGGGTTGCTAATAATAAATACAAATTTTTATCAACACTTTCATATAGCAACATGTTTATGGTATATGGTGCTGTATGTGAGCTAAACGAGAAGTGTGCACTGAGGCATCAAATTTTCCATAGTCAGTACTTTTTTCGCTCTTTTTCTATAACAAATTGCATAAAATATGTTTGCAAAAGGTGAAAAATGAAATTGCTACATTTTCGTGCCAGATTTCATTGCTTGAAAAGTATGCAAACGTAATGTGATAAATTTCAGAGAACAAAGCGCCTTGGCAAAAACAAAAAGTATCGACTTTTTGCAGTTAAAATTTGAGTGTCAGGGCAATGAAACCCGACAGGAAATATAGTTTGTGTATGTGTGTAATTTATATGCAGTTACGTTTTTTTATATTAAAATTTCACATAGTATCAACAATATCGCTATAAAAATTGACTGGCTGGTCTAGTTTTTGTTTATTGCAATGAGTGCGCTCGGCACATTATTCCTGAAAATCAGCATGCTTATTAATTGTTGCTGAATTTTGTCATAACTGTGCAAATAAAGTAATTTCTCGTAACATTTGCCATGTAATTTTCGACTAGTTTCGATAAATTTTTAATATTGCTAAGCATTTAATATATAAATCCGCAGCGAAAATGGCGCGTACCATTGAATCGCTCATAATAGACAAATTGAATATTAAGTTATATGGTACAGATTAGTGAGCTTTAATTACACACTCAAAAATAATATCTTTTTGGTCTCATAAAATTTTTAGATCAATATTTAATGCAACTATATATGAAAAACATATTTTTTTATTAGAGAAAAACATTTTTTGGCAAAAAGTACGGTTCACAAAATAAATTTCTGACACAAAGTTTAAATTATCGAGATTAAGTATTTTACAAAACATTTACTAAAAATTAACCTCACACAGATGCGCGTCAAAACCATGACCCAAAGCAAGAAACGCATGCTTTTTACTCACACGGTCTCGAAACTGCAGTCCTTTCTTTGGTTGATGGCCAAATAACCGGTCACAACTTACTGGAGTTACTTGCGAGCCGAATGAGCACGAGTAAAGACGATACACGTTGAAAGAACTGGAACAATTCCTACGCTTCTCTCCAGATCATCCATAACTCATCTTAGATATCTGGAATCTTCGCAGTACAATTGACTAAAGGAATAATGAAAATCAGCTGTCAAGTCACTCATTTTAAAGTTTCATTTGGCAGGACTAAGAAAAAGATGACGAGTATAAACTAACCTATTTTAAATAAAAGTTTTCAATACATCTGTTGAGGCCATAACTATTTTTTATTTTATTTATTTATTTATATTTTGCGTTCCATGCGTTTTTCCCCAAAAATTTATGATTTATTTATTTATTTATAAATGTGAAAAAAATATAATTATTTTATTTACACGAAAAAAAGGAGCACTGGCTGCCAGGACCTTCGGCTCGCTGGTGAATTTATGATTTAATTTAAGAAAAACTTGTACAAGTGTATTATTCAAAATACGAAACGTGCCTTCTTTTTGTCAATTTTTCTAAACCAACTGCGCCAACTTGGTGTCCATGAATGAATCCAGCCAATTTTCAATATGCAACTATGATGTGTACCACATTTTAATGAGGGTGTTCTGCATCGATCGGCACAAATGGTATCTAGTCAGGAAAAGCAAGACCTGAGGTAAAAGGTGGGTTATGCAAAGATTTAGAACTTTTTTTCCAAATAGTTTTACACTATTGTTGCAACTAGTGAAAAAATAGCAACTGATAGAGCAATAATAGATCCTAGTGGTGGGTAAACAGTTCAACCTGTACCAGCTCCATTTTCCAGATTAGTTCTCACTAAGCGTAAGAAGCTCTTCTTGTATAGCTGGCTATAATTTTCTTCGAGGACTTACGTAATCCAATAGAATCGGACTTAAATTCGGCTCCCAATATTGCAGTGAAATATGGCGGTGAAGTCTGTTCTTAGACTGACGGAGTCCCTCCTAATCGCCTTCTTCTAAATAAATAACTTAGAAGCTTCTCCTAAATTTAAAATAGGTTCCAATTTTGCTCTCCCTTGCCAGGGAAGACTGGGAAAGAGGCAAAGTGGATAAGGACGCAGAGCTACGTATCTATATGGGCTAGTTCAAACCATTATCGAATGGAAGCTGATATCTATTTAGCAAAATTAGATACCAGAATCGCCTTGCGTCTTCCAGACCACTAAAAGTGGAGTGAGAGTCTTTTAAAAAACACTCTTTTTCTGGCAAATAGTGTGCTCACAACCAACTTTGAAACTAGTGAGTCCCTTGGAGTTTCGTGTGAACTGTGAAGCTTATGAACTAGCCAGAACAGGCGCCACCCTACAATAAGACTCCGGAAATGTTATAAAAACAAGCAAGCAAACTTGGCATGAATGGAATCTGGGACGCACATGCCTACTATTACAATTCAAAATCATTGACATGAGATAGTAGGAATGCTAACGGGTCACTGTCCAATTGGCAGACATGTCAGCACATTAAGAACACCACATAATTACAATTATAGAAACTTTCAGGAGGTAGAAAAAGAAAATATTATAAAACGTCTTTTCAAATGCAAAGCTCCTTATAAGAAAAGAAGCGCAACTATTGGATTCTTGACGATGTTTCGGATGTTGCACAGATAAAACTTTTTGTACTGATGAACTTCATCAGAAGGACAGGGAGTTTCAGAGATGATACAATATAGTTTGTGGTTTGACAACGAGAATTTAAAAAACCTATGTGCGTTATCAGACATCTACTCTACCTAGCTATCTAACTCTAGTTTCCCATCTTCAAACTTTTTTGGCCGCCCAGGATGTTCCTCGTCTTTCAAGCCAATATCACTACTTTTAAATCGTGCAATCCACTTCAGACACTTTTGCTCAGTTAGAGAATGCTTGTCATAAACTTCTGCCAAAATAAGAAGACTTTGGACTGTGAATCGATGCCAGTAACTGCTTGACCAGCCTCTTTTCCTAGAAGTGGATAATGCGGACACCCTTCATAATTTCTGTCGTTCTGTCAACGCTTCTCAATTGCAATGATTTTTATTTGCCACAACTGCAGTAATTTATTGGAAATCACAACTTCTTAGCAATTATCGACGCAAATGTTTGGTAAGTATTTTAAATCTATTTTAATTAATAATGATCCGCAAGCTTTACATAAATATAAAGAGATCTGCAATAAATAAGAACAAATTAAAAATGCGCACATTAAACCGTTAAATGCGCTTAGCACATACATACATATTCATGCCGCCGCGTTGCAGACAATTTGGCGCGCCACCGCTATGCGTGTGTGTTGGTGTTTATTTGCGTAATGCGCAGATATGATGCTGTCTCTTATACACATCTAGATGTGTATAAGAGACAGCATACATACATATTCATGCCGCCGCGTTGCAGACAATTTGGCGCGCCACCGCTATGCGTGTGTGTTGGTGTTTATTTGCGTAATGCGCAGATATGATGATGGCGATTCATAATTTGCAAGCCAGCGATTTTCGAGTATGTTTTCACTCATTTGCATTCATTATGGGCGCACTTAATAATTCAGAAATCGCAAAATGCATTTATTGCACATTTACACAGTGGACCAAGCCTATCTGCAGGCGCTCACGCACATACACATGTACATATATAGCAAATAAAAGTGTGTTGGTAAGTGTGAATAAATGTGTGTAGGTATATGTGTGTGTGTTGGAACTGGCATACTTTCTCCGGAGTTGCGCGAAAGCAGCACACACATAATTTACTTATTTGAACGCACACATTCACACATGCATATGTAGTATTATATATAAATATAACCACATGCATGCCTACAGTTGCATAACTGGTAACGGCACTTAACTGCTAGGGAAATTCAACAGCAGCAAGCTGCGTTCCTGTCAGCAGCATTACACACACACGCCCCAACAGCGACTGAGGTGAAAATCTCGGGGCCCAAGGTGCAGCAGCAGCAATGCAGACATGGCCGGGCATCAGCGCAAAGGAAGCGCTGATAAAAGCGACTCATAAATTTTATACATTTACCTTTCAGAAGCATAAAGCAGCGCGCGCGCCGTTGTTGAAAGTGAGGCGCGAAAGCGCCAATGGAAGGATATAGAACACGGAAAATATGGTCAAAGCGAACTGTGTGGCGCAACAGCCATTGGCCGCTGGGACGCTACGCTGCAGATCCCTTAATGCGGCACACGAAAGCCGGTTGAAAATTTAATTTACGCAATTAAATATAAATGCGCAGAAAAAATCGCGTGTTCCAAGTGGGAAGAGACGGTCAGACTCACGACACTGAAAGCGCGGCAAGAGGGCTGGAACTTGGCTTTGCAACGGATAAAGAAATCGGGGCAATTTGTTGTGTGAAAAGTGAAGTGCTGCCGACGACGCGTTAAGTGGCGAGTAAAGTGTAATGGAATGTAAAGTTGCTGCTGAGGCGGACATGCTGCCGAAAGGAGGGGCCGAAGTGCTATAATTTTTTTTTTTTTTTTTTTGTTTTGAGCGAGAAACAGAAGTAGAGAAACTGACCCAGTTACTTTATAACAATTTTTTTTTCGCGAACCTTGACGCACTGCTCTTTGACTTGCAGTTATTGTTATTATTACTGTTATGGCTTTGCAATTTGCAACTAAATTTAATCCTGTATTATTGGTGATACTTTTTTATGGGCTGCTTGCAGGCTTGTTAGGCTCATTAGGGTGCTCTGAGTTAGGGAAAGTCAAATGTTATAAAATTTTGAGAATATACATTGTCTATATATCTCGTAGCGACGAATAATCCCATAAAAGATTTTTATATTATTATATATATTCAACAATTTTCAAGCTTTAGCTAAGTTTTTTTTTTATTGTTTGTTTGCTTTTTAGTTTTAAATATATTTTTTATTATTTTTTTTTTTTTTTACTTTTTGTGCTGTCTCACTTGTCACACAATTTGACCGCAAACCAATAAATTCCACTTGAACAAAGTTTGACTGGCAACAGCATTCTTCACAAACACACATATACACACACAGATATTGCCACACTCATACTTCCAAAGCGACCTCTGTTTGACTTAAAAAGAAAACATATTTCACCAAGCAGCCGCAGAAAATTCATCCCTCGCTCACTAAGCTCAAAAACTCAACGTCAAACAAAATCTAAGCAACCAAGCAAGTCCATGTCCTTGGGCAACTTCCCACGCACTGCAAACTTCATGAACAGTGTCTACACACACACACACACACACACACATTTTAGCTGTGTATAAGAAGAAAGTCGTGCGAAATACAAAATGAGCGGCAAGAATAGCGGAACCTTCGGTTCAAGTGGGGATGAAGAGCAACATGGGCAATGTACCGTCCAAAGAGATGTACGTATGCAACAACTGGGCCTCATTTTCCTTATGTATTTCGTAAATATTTCGACGATTCTCGCATATCTACCACAAGTTTGTATTTGTGGATAAACTCATGCGCATATATTTTTTTCTGTGCAAATCAGAAAAGCTGTCAGGCGAAATGAAGGCATCACCTACATGAGCGCATAAGTATGCGTATCTACATATGTATGTGAATACAATAAAATTCGATACTGCAAAATAAAGGTAACAGCTTTTTAGCACAGCCAAATTAATTTAGTGCATTAAGATTATAATTGAGAGGCCAGTTTTTGTCTTTTCGCACAGACGGCTACTAAATTAACGATATGCTGTTACACTTGTTTGCGTAATTCAATTTGCATTTCTTCTGTTGAATAGAATTTATCAGCTGAGCTCTAATTTATCAATGTCCACAAGCAAATATTCAGCCCGAACAATAAGTGGCAGAAACACAGCCAAATTTACAGTGCGCAGAGTTGCATTCCAGTTTCAACTCGATTTCAATTCGATTGGGAATTAATGTACAATTTTTATTTTGTATGATAAATCGATCTAAATGTTTGCTTTAATCGAGTAAAGACCGGTTAATTGATCAATTAGCTCCTGTGCGAAAAGGCTTTAAGGATATGTGATTTGTAGTTGTTGGTATTTTCAGTTCGATATCATTAAAATAAATTTTTCTATGGCAGTTAAGGCCATTTTTTAAATGTCTGCAAACCAGACAATAAGAAAATGTCACTAACAGTACTATCAACTTGCAGAAAAATTTACCAATTCGAAAAGCACGCGAAGAGTAAATTAAAAATTCAGCTTTCATTTCATTCTTTGATCGCAGAGTATACCATCGAAAATGTCTAGCTTTAGGAAAACGTTAAATTCTAAACACGCTGAATTTTCAAACAGTGAAATGTAAAGCTTTAATTATAAATCTACTCAAAATATAATATTTAGACTTAAGCCTAAGGCGAAACACTTGTGGAAAGTTAAGTGAAATATGCCTAATTCATATTTTATATAAATACTGCTCCCACATTTTTTACATGTATTGAGGCACGGCTCACCTTAAGATATTTTAGGTTTCGCCTTTTTAAGTCCACACTTATTTACATTTCATTTCAGAATATTTCTCATTAATTTACCGCTCCCCGTGCCACTATATTGTATATTTATAACTTCGTTTCGAAAAAAAAAATGTTCCTTTAAATTATTAAATGCAGCAAAGCAAAGCCCGAAGCCGCTCTCACCCCATTGCCTATTAAACGCCACCCGCTGCTCAAAACGATGTTCCATGCCCCGCCTTATTTCTTTCGACTCTCACACTTTTAGTGACGTTTTTGAAGGCGTAAACGATGCGTAGCAATTGCCGGTTGTCACACAGCGATTTCCGTTAGAAGACTCTCACTGTTCTTTAGCTTAAAGAAAAAGTAGCCGAAAATCACTGAGGGGGGCAGAGTAAACAGGCAATTGGAGGCAAAAGCGCGCTGCGTACAAATTTAATCAAAATATGAAAGAACACATTTTTGAGGCGAGTTTAGCATGCATGAAAAGTGTGGCTGAAAGCGCTTAAATACTACATCATGCAGCAACGATAAAAATTTAATGGTTTCGGTGTGTATTTTATTTTTAATTATTCGGCAGAAAAAAAAGAATGAAATCCCCAACTTAAACCGAAGTAACTGAATTATACACAAAACATGATCCATCACAACGCACCTGGAGCCGCCAACAGCGGTGGCGGTAGCACTCTGTTATAACACAATATTATTATATTTAGTATGTGTGCGCGTGTGTTATACGTTTTATTATTTCTGCGCGTTGGCGCGACTATTGTTATCAGCGCGCCAAAACATTGGTGTATGAATAATATGCCACATCCACACACATACATGGATCCCGTCTATGTGCAACAGCTAGAACCTTCCTTTCATTATGTCACTTGCACAAGTTTCTTTTGTTTTGCTGTGGTTTTTGTCTTAACTTTCTACTTTGTTGCATTCTGAAGTTCTTCCGTATTGCTTTCGCTTTTGTATGCCACGGAAAACAATGGCATCCAGAAACTTATAATTCTCGTGAGTGTGTAAGCTATAGAAATATTACAGGCATTATTATATTAAAGCGTTTGTGTGTTTTGTGTAGGAAACTTAATTTTTGCTACTAACAGGAGGGAAAAAATTTGAAGGAAATTAAATATATTTACCAAATAAAAAGCATATGGCATTATAAGAAGTATTAGGTAAATAAAGCAATAGAAATAAAATCGATAGAGACTACATTTTATTATAGATTACATCACCCAATATAATACAGTCTTAAAATGTAAGTCTGAAAAATACTTTTACACATTGAAAGCCAATTGAAAGTAACAAATAAGTGTCACGAACTTTTTCTTAAGAAAAAAATTGTCTTATAGCCTTTTCAGAATAAGGGTCACACCTAATGTTAAATTAAAAATCGACTTTTATTTCATATAACATGCTAACATAATTTCACAAAATGGCGACTAACTACAAAAAAAAAAAATTAAAAAGTGTACCACTTGACTGTTTCGATGCTGAAAAGCACATAGATCAAAAAAATGCGTTGATCAGCGCTCCAAATAATACTGGCAAAAGGCAAACTGCTCCCCTTGGTACTCGTAGTAGTTGAACACCCATCAAAAGCGCGTTTCAAGTTTCAGTTCCGGCCATACCTGTTAGGACGCCTGGTCAACAAATACATCTCCGAAGTGAAAAATCATTTTGGGACAGATTTTTGAGTTGTTAAAATTAGAAAATAAAAACAAGAATCGATCTTTTTTTTTTTTTTTTTTTTTTTTTTTTTTTTTTTTTTTTTTTTTTTTTTTTTTTTTTTTTTTTTTTTTTTTTTTTTTTTTTTTTCTGAATGAAGGATGTTTATTTTTTTCCTTTCCCTTCATCCAGTAACAATACTTATCCGTGTTGGAACAAAATATTTTTGGCTTTTTGATATTAGTNCATACCTGTTAGGACGCCTGGTCAACAAATACATCTCCGAAGTGAAAAATCATTTTGGGACAGATTTTTGAGTTGTTAAAATTAGAAAATAAAAAAAAAAAAAAAACATTTTTTTTTTTTTTTTTTTTTTTTTTTTTTTTGAACACAATTTCTCGAGAAGTTATGAAGCGTTTTTTTCATATTTCATAGTCACTGAATGAAGGATGTTTATTTTTTTCCTTTCCCTTCATCCAGTAACAATACTTATCCGTGTTGGAACAAAATATTTTTGGCTTTTTGATATTAGTTGAACCTTTAACGAATTATGCTGTCCACGGCAAGAACATTTTTTTTAATTAAAATTAAAAAAATTTAAATTTAATTTAAAAAAATCAGCTTTATCGGGACGAGTCAAACAAACGCATTTCATACCCAAAATATCTATCAAAATCTCTCGAACTGACTATCGAAAGATGTCGAGCTCTCTGACCTTCACCTGCCGATTTTCAAGCACCAAATTCTTCACTTTTATTCTTTGTTCGAAATTTGTTTTTTTTTTTTTCACTGTAAAAATCGCAAGGTACTATTGAGGTATACCGACTTAAGCAGCTGCTGTAAACAAAGTAGTTAATATTTCGCGCTCGCATTTGGCAAAGTAATTACGTATTTTTAAAGTATTATTTACCCGGGAATTTAACTACAATTTCCGGGTGATTTTCTGTCCCAATATACAAACATATATAACACATATGTTGTGCGAACTTTTGACATTTGTATGATCTTTTTAGAGATTTTTTCAAGTAATGGTCAAAGGAATAAATTTTTTAATAATAATTTCGATATTTCAAGACACTCTGAAGTGTAGATTTTTTTTCAAAACAAATTTTTCTCTTTGGTTAATCGCCTTTATGTGAAAAATCAAAACTTCGAGCATTATCGCTACTCATATAGTGTTCAAATAACTTTGTTGGATTTTAAAACTTTTTTCGGATGTCTTCTAATATTTGAATCTCGTTCAATAGAATATCAAAACACACAAATGTGTTAAATTTCATTCGGATATCTCAAAAACTAACAAAGAAATTCTCATAATTCCCAAACCGCTCTTAGACCCATATTCTTTGAGACAAAGTTGTTCAGTATGATCTGTAGATTTTCCGCATATGGAAATTTTCCGTTTCTTTGGCTGCCTGTAAATCAGCCCGCTCTAAAACATATACATATATGTATATATTCCACCGATAGTTACGTACAGGAAATGTATATTTCATACTCATACATCCAAATTTTCAATGCGACAGCACATTTGGCGAGCAATAGTCTTCGCCGAAGCCTGTGTACTATGTACTATATGTTAGACAGCGTCTACTATGACGAACGTCAAGGCCTTTCTGCAAACAGTCTGTCAAATTTCGTTTTCAACAAGTAAAAGAATTCTACTTTATATTGCACAATAAAAATATTGTGTTAAATTTTATACATTATATGTCATCACCTAAAATGCAAAATATGGTAACATTACTTTTTAAAGTTTACAGGCGATACAATAAAATCCACTCTTATTGAAACGAAATTTGAGTTATGGTTATGAAATGGTTATACATTGCTTATATCTGACAGCAGAAACTGGAAATTTTATGCTTTATAAACTTATGTTATATGATGTAATGAATCGTAGGCAATAATTACAAAAACAAAAAAAATATATACTAAAAACTCTATTCCCCAATGTCTTCTCTTCAAAATCCCTCATTTGGCAGATAATTATATTTTATTTTTGTCTATTTACTCAATTCCATCCAACCTCGACATTCACTTATGTTTTCCACAAGTCCGTCAATAGCTTGCCTCCCTCGTCCAAGGGCTCTATCACAGAAAAGTTTAATTTATTTGTGGTTGAAGTTTTGTGGGCGGACATTTGTTTGACGTGGTGACAGCTGGTGTTGCTTTAATAGGAAATGAGTGGTGAGGAATCTGATTAGACCACGGTTTGAATACATATTTATTTGCTGTATGTATTTTATGAAGGGAGAGTATAATCGTAAAGTTTAAAGTACAAATGATAGAAATACTCCGCAGTGAAATATTTTTCATTGAAGTAGTGTTTGAAAAGATTTTATTTGAATTTTTTTAACTACTGTATTTTTACTACTATTTTTTAAAATGAAGCAGTAGGCGGTCTTCGTATTTTTTTTTTTCTGAAATTAAAAATATTACATAAAGACTTATATATCCGAGTACTTGAGACAAAAGATTATTTACGAAAGCATAGTTCATTACTTAGTTATTTGAAAATAATTCAAACAGAAATGTTTTACTTCATGTGCGATAAAACTGAAATTTTCCAAAGATTATTTCTTTTTTTACGACACAAACAATATTTTTCCTTCATATTACATTTCAAATGCGTGATTAATACGCACATTCCTTGCTTTCAGACTTCATAAATACATCCCCACACAAACAAAAAATTATACATTACAGTCTGGCTCTCACCGAACCCAGGCACTAAAAATGACCCTTAGTAATAACTTATCATATGTTTCGAATATATAGCATGTAAATAAAATGCTGGTCGCCTTTATCTGTTAAGGTCTGCTAAGAATTTAAAAACTATTTAGAAAGATAGTATTTGTAAAGTAAAATTTCTGAACAAGTTGAAATTGTTTCTTTGTGCACATGTTATCAGGGTTAACCAATGCTTGTATGCCCGCTAATATGTTTTTTGATCTCAGACAGCAGGTAGTCGACGCTCACAAATCAGGATATGTTCACATGAAGACTTCTTTTGTTGCCCAAACTAGTTTGTATGTTGTATGAAAATAAGTATGTAAATCTCCATCATGTAATAACAAAAAAGTTTTAGAAAATTATGGATTAAAATACAAAATTAGCTAATCAAATATATTTTTGTGTACCGCGTTCTTGAAGCAAACAAGAAATTGAGTATTTCAAATTAAAACTGTCTGACTTAAGTTGTCGAACTCTTGTCGCTCGTGAGCGCCACCAAAAGAGAATTTGACTATAATGAGCGTCAGAAAGAGTCCTCGTCTGAACACAGTTTAGCATACAGCGTTATGTAATTGCTGTCCTGCTCTGGCGACAAATGTTGAAGGGCACGGACAACCGTTTACTTTTATCTCTTGATGTAATGAGGGTGTTACAGATTATGCAGGTAAGTACCATGTAGTAAATAAATATGCGATTTGGCATGAAAAGTGTTTGTGTGACATATAAGAGGTTTCTTACTAAATTCTTATGAAGTTGAATAATAACATTTTTAGTATAAAATATTTGAAAAAGTCTAAATTTTTACTGAAACTACATATTTATTTTTGCTTAAACCTCTACACACTATCTGGTATAAACACTGGAGATATACGACTGCAACGAAATATACTGACCATTACCAAAAGAATTTTTCGACTACCCAATATTTCGAATGTAGTTGAGATGAGTCATTGAGTCGCATAATTTTTCCTACCGGGTTATTCATCTAATAACCACTCTCACACTCATAAGTCCAAACGCAAGTATAACCTGACACCAAAAAAATTTTTTTCGTGATAATTCCGTAAGAAGCTGTACTTGATTGCATTAGAAACAAAAAGCAATTCTTTTTTTTTTATATTTTGACTCTTGGAAATACGCCGATAAACAAAATCTTCAAATAAAACAAATCTAATGCTTTGTGTGTTCATAATCCTTACTTGGAACAAAGCAAACATATTTTATTACCGCATTAAAAAAAAAATCATTTAAAGAGTGCGTATTAATCACTTCTCAGAAAAAAATCACCAGTATTTTTTAAGTAGCTTAAGAAATTCCATACTTTTTCATAAATATATTTCATACAAATATTGCAAGAAAAATAATCTCCATTTCTTTTATTTATGCATTAGTCAATCCTTTAACGGCTTTATCAGTTTTGAGTAAATAAAAAAGTTCGAAATAATTTGAGACTTGCAAATTAGCCTTGAAGTAGACTCTTGAGAAGCGAAAAGAATTTCAAAACAACGACTGATATCAACTACTCTGTCATCAAATAGACGAGTTTAGAAACAAAATTTCATAGTTTTTCTTAAGGGTCTCCAGTAATCCCGAGTTTGAACTTATATACCACATTTTTAAAAACGAAATGTCTCAGTTTTTCATCATGATGTCCAGTATCTCAATTTTGAGATTTCATCATATCACTTAAAACATAAGTGTTAGACCCACTTTAAACCAAATTCGACTGCTAGAAAAATATTAACCTTAAGTCATTTTGTTCCACCAAATTCTGAAGAGAAAGAGGAAGAGAATCTAATATCTATCGACCACCCAGAAACATTCAAAACCCTTATAAAAAGACAACAATGAGTTTAAATCAAAACAAAAACAATATTTTATACAAATTTATCAATTTATTTTTATGTTTTTTAACAACTAATTATTATTATGGCAAATTACGAACCAACTAAAGCTTAAATATTAAACAGAGACAGTTCACACGTACATACACAAATGTGCGCCGACCACACATCCATCCCTCAGCACATGTCCACATGACCGCTGTCCGAGCTCGTACTATTCTTATCATATCTACAACACGGCTCGGTTTTCCCTGCAAAAAGTATGACACAATAACAAGCATTTAATGAATATGCAATGAATCTTTAAAGATAAATTCACCAAAACGACTCCCGCTCACCTTCCACATTCAAAGAGCCATGCTGGTGGCGCCACAACTTTACGAACAACACGGCCAAAGCGCACATCATCACGACCACTCCTACAACTACAAAGAAAGTAGCCGTCCAACCACCATCCGCGCCGCGTGCATTTGTGAGCCCATCTTGTTCGGTGGCTGCCATCATACAAATAGGGCCCACCTCCACACCATTCACCGGTGCCGGTTGGTGGCGTATGAAGCCGTCAGCGCATGAGCAACTGCCAACCAATTTGCATGTAGTATCACCGATGCAGGGCTGAAGTGTACAATTCGTCTCCTCCTCGTTGCTAGGAAAGAGTACAATATCGTCATCATCACCATCATCACTAACTGTGTTGTTGTATACTGGATTACCAGTGATGGTATTTTCGTCGGCGAAAGTCATCAACTCAGTTTCGGTCGTATCAAATTCGTTTATATTCAGCGCAGTTACACTATTCACAGTCCCCTCACCGTTGTCGCTGCGCTCAGTGCTGTTTGCCGTTTCTATGCACTCGCTCACCACACCACAATCCACCAATGGCACACACTCACCGGTCGCCGAATCCTTGGCGTAACCCGCATCGCAACCACACTGGTTCAATGCTATGCAACGGCCGTTTAGACAATCGGAAGCACAAGTGGGTATGCAGCCGCCCGCATGGGCGCGATAGCCCGGCGCGCACTCGCACAGCTCTGGCGCCACGCACTTGCCACCGTAGGGGCAACCGGACGCGCAGCGCGGTTCGCAGTAGTGTGTGCCATTCAGCGCCGACTTGACAGCGTCGTAGCCACGTCGGCACTGGCACATTTTGGGTGCACGACAGAACGCGTTGAGCGGACACGCGGGCTCGCAAACGGGCAGACATGTCTTATTGGCAGCCATCGCGTAGCCTTCGCAGCAAACGTTCTTTAGTCGCTGATGCGGCACCTTTACCATATCGACGTAGTGCTCTACCTGTGTTTTACTCCTCTTAAACCATTTAAATACACCGCTTGGCTTAACCTCCACTTCACGGGTCTTGTATACTGCCTTCTCCTCATAGTAAGTGACATTACGCAGGCAATAGTAGTCCTTATTCTCTAGCGCAAGTGAACTTTCGTCCACCGAACCGCTGTTGGCCTCCTCATTGGCACCGGATTCACTACTTAGACACAACGTCGTCAGTTGGATCAACAAAAAGATCGATAAGATGACCTTATTTGCGTAGCGTGACATAATTTGTGCGCTGCGAGCCCTCGGAATTTATTTTTTATTTATATATGTATGAATAGTAGGTGACAGAGCTGGCCTTTGTAATGCTTACAATTTTATTTATTATTCAGTTAGTTTAATTTCGTTATTAATTGTATTTATAACAAACACTCGGCTAAATGATTCGCAGCACTCCTTTGCGTATCGAGCACTCAAACCAAACTGATCGTCAATTAATTCAATTCTGTGCTGGTATCCTCAGCTCTGGCCTGTGCGAGTTCTGCTTATCGGCGGTGTTGTTTATGCTGCAGCACAGTAGTCGCCCAAGTGACTGTCATTTCTTTATTATTCGCTACACACGATTCTACACAATCAAGCACGTTCCGAGATGTGTCATGAGCCTTATAGGAAATTTTACCATGATTTTCTGGTGATTGGAGTTCAGATAAAATGTAGTTCTCTTGGCGATGTCAAATTTAAAAATTTCCAATTAACCACAAATAAATGTAAATTTACTGCTTTAATCTCTAATCTGCCATTAAATTACTTGATTTCAAGGATGTGGAGAGGTGTTGTGCTCAAAACTAAATTCCAGCACGCTTCACAACTGATTTGCTCAAACTAAATTCCAACATGCTTCATAACTTTGGATTTTAATAAATTATATCAGTTATTCATAATACATATGCACCAGCAATGATTGGTGAAATTCGAGACCTCTCAATCGCTAAGCAATCAAAATAACACCTGATTTATTAAAGCAACTGCAGTTCTTATGATGTGGTAGCGCTTGATAACTCCGTAATATAACTCTAAATAATAAAGGGTTTGCCAAGTTAACGTAAAATTTGAGGTTGGCGCCATTTATGTAATAGAATGTTGACAATACTAAAAAGGAAAACATATCTAGAGCTGACAGTGCTGGAACAACTCATCTTCATTATTGAACATATTTCAAATTTCATCAAACAATTTTTTTGCTAAGTTTTCGACCAAAAGCATCTAAAGCATGATGATATAATTTTGTGCTGGAGGCATAATTGGCCCACACTTTTTTGAAAATGAGGCTGATCAATCGGTGCTTATTAGCGGTGCTTGATATCGCGACATGGTAACCCAGCTCTTTATAATACTCTCCGATGAACTCTTATCATATATCAAGCAACAAAATATTTTAGTATTTAAGGGGTTACATGGGTTTAAGGGTTTCAAAAAATTGATCTTTCGAATATTGTCCTAGCTTTTCAAGTTGATCCGAGTAATAGTTTCGGAGATACAGCCTTGAGAACTTGTACACCGTCCTTCTCCACGTTTTTCTCGAAACTGTGTTATTGAAGTTGGTTGACAAGATTTCTCGAAAACTAAACAGAAATTTTACACAGGTCTTTGAGATACAATTCTTATAGACTCAGATGAGGGATATTTTTTCCGATTGCAACTATATGAAAAAATGTCGTTTCACTGAAATTTTAATTGTTTCGTAAAAATGTCTGCCAAAAATACAATTCTCAGTTTTTTTTCTCCGTCCAAGTTCTAGGTTAATTTCCTAACTAAAACACGTATTTTTTCACTTTAGATGATCTTATAAGGAATTATCCTACCAACACGGGGAAATTTTTTTTTTAAAGTTTCAAAACTTCTTTGTTAGTAGTGTAATTTTCCAACAATAAAAATTCTAAAAAAATATTTCATTTTTTATATGAGAAAAAAAATTGTTGAAAAAGGCTGTGTTTTACCCGAGGAAACTCATATAACCCCTTCGAAGTGCATAATTTAAAAAAATATAATTCAGCTACGAAGAATAGAGCATGGAAGTATTCCTATAAGACCGCTGTGGGTGTGAACAGCATCAATTGATAAATCAGCAACAACAACATTGTGGCATATCAGGATTTATGCACAGAAACTAGCCGCGAACTAAATTAGTAGGTTTGTTAGATAAGGAATTAAGTCCGTATAGGGTAATGCATGTATAACTATATGGAGGGTTTTTATCAGCAAGGAAACTCATATGACAAAAGAGTTCTCTATTCGAAGGCTGGGGACTAATCTTACTCTATTGTGGTCTCATAGGCGTTGATGCATTCTATTCAAAACTGAAAACTTATTGCTTTTGCTGCCTTTCATTTTTTCTGATAATATGCAATAGTTTTTTTTATTTGTTTTTGTTTTAATTTAATCATTAGAAAGTGTATAGATTTACTGTATTATTTTAAATTTTTGTTGTTGACTTTAAGTATGCGTCATACGAACCGTAAACACTTGGCGCCTGCCTTGCTATCGTTATCGCCCGGAACAGCACTAAAATACAATTACATTGGGAAGTGATTCATACGAACTTTGCACACAAATTAAATAACAATACACATACATATGTACATATATGTATATGTGTACGATGTGTATGTATCTATTAAAAGTTGTTTTTATGTCTCCATAAACGAAGTTAATGAATATGCTGAGATTATTTATTCACTGCCAGATATGCAATAATACGGAAGTACACACATGTACTTACAAACACACGTACATATACATATGTACAAAAGTAAAAGAATATTATCTTAAATGCAGCGAGCTATAAATATCATGAGGGTAGGCAGCCTCATGGCACTTCCGAATTTTCATATGCTCATATTTTTGTTTTCATTTTATATACAAAAGAAGTGAAATTAATATTAATTGAAACTATTGAATTTTCTCTTCGTTAGTACTAATATCAATGTAACCATTAGACACACTTATTGCATTCTCGTTCTCCATTATCTTCAATGCACTCATATGTATATATGTCATCTAGACACCATGCAGGCTGCTAAAGTCACCACCAATAAAACATTTTGTGCATTGTGTCTTTCTTCAACTGTAGATTTCTTATCGGAACTACATATGTGTCAGCATGTGAGACTCGCTGCTTAGATTTAATGCAATCGGGTAGTTTATGAATGAAAGTAAGCGGTCTTCAGTAAGCGATCGATAAGCAAAGAGTGATTGTTTATTTTTCACTCAAATTTTTTCGCAGAGTTCATAAAATATTTTTCTAAATCGTTTTAATAATTGTAGAAGTTTATTTACATATTCATGACTGAAATTAACTCTGACTGGTCCATTCGAACGAGTATAAAAAAGGCTGTACTAATCCAGGAATTTTATCAAAGGTAGTTATATTGACTGTAAGTTGGATCAGGTACCTGTAAATAGGCATGAATACACGAATAGACTGCTAGGCCGCTTGTCCTTTGGGATGTCCTGACTATACTCCCAACAAAATTGGCGAATATTCAACGGGTTGATCTCATCATCTCAACTATGGCACTGGCTTTTTTACCGATTGCGAGGAGGACTGCTGGAAGAATATACTGTAGGGAACTTTCAAGTAGCTTCAGTTTCAAGCTCCAGCTCCAGGCTTCCTGAACACTGGAGCGTCATCCCAGCTACCATAAAGGTAGTAGTAGATCTACTGCTCTATCCTTCACAGTGTGTTTTTTTATCCACTCAGCTGGCCATATTCGTCTTGAAAACGCTGACTATGCCTTTAAGATAAGTGAAGGATATCCTTCCTTGATCTTAAATGATCATATATATGTACATATCTTTGTAATAGAATATTTTGTATAAACAAATATATCAATTTGTCATGCAACACGATGAAAGCACATTTCCGTCTTACAAGTATTATGCTTTCTCTTTAATGTCAGTTTAGGAGGTAACCCTAAATTTTACTCGGCCGAATTTTAAATTGGTTTTAAATATCTGTGGTCGCAAATATCTTGTTGAAATTAAAGAGAAAAAGGAATGAAACAAAATATTTTATTCATACATTTAAATGCTGTGATGGGACTAAGTAAATTATTAGAAAGCATAGCAGCAGTACGCAAGTGTCAGCCAAACTAGGAAACGCGTAAAGTATAAATTCCAGAACCTAAACGGCGGCAAGAAAATGGCACACCGTTTTGCGAATCATATGGTGCCGAGCTGTCAAATTTAAGGTATTGGCAACAATAACAATATGAGAAGCATGCAGCTGGGGAAACTGTGTGGTAAACTTTCTCAAGCGCTTACTATGAACCCAGTCTTGGCCGGATTTGCACGGACACACAAACAGTCACGCCCACAAGAGATTGCGGCATACTCTCAGGGCATTAAAGTCATTATGAGAATCGGTGAAATGGGCGAACCAGTCAACACACGCATGCACAAACACCACGCGTACACACTTCGGCAGTAGTAAAGGCAACAATAACAACAACAACAAGGTAGTTAAGCGTCAAGCCTTAGTAAACGCACTCCACAAAAGACCATTAATTTTCCGAAATCTTTTAAATTAATCATTTCTCGTAATAAAATTAAATTTGTACAAAAGCAACAACAACAATAGCAATAATCCCGGACATATTAGCAAAAATAATGGCGCAAGTAGTTAAGCGTTTAATATGTAATGTTATGTCTGTCTCTTATACACATCTAAAGACCATTAATTTTCCGAAATCTTTTAAATTAATCATTTCTCGTAATAAAATTAAATTTGTACAAAAGCAACAACAACAATAGCAATAATCCCGGACATATTAGCAAAAATAATGGCGCAAGTAGTTAAGCGTTTAATATGTAATGTTATGTCGTGCAGCAAGTAGAAAAGTGCGTCACTGGTGGAAAACGAAATCTTGGCAGGAGTGGTGCTGGTTGCGATGCGGGGTGAGCAGACAAGCATTGGGAAGGCAGCTGAATACCAAAGTGCGTTAAGTTCGCTTTAAATCAGCGATTATAAATTCATGCCTACGGTAGTAAGTGATATGGCACGAAGGTACAAAATACCCTTTCGAGCGCATTACGTGTGATAATGCTGAGTAGGAGACATTTGCTTAGCCTGTGGAATTAATTGAAGGCACCTTATCCTCACCGAAAGGTTTTCTGAAAACGTTTTCCAGTAAAAAAGCATCATATAAACTATTTTTGTTTAATTTTTAAAAGTTTCTAAGGTAGATGCGCTCTTACTATAGCAGACAGAAATGCAGGATACACCTTTTTGATGAGTTCAGTAGATATAAGATCGAAGTATAAAATCGAATTTGGTGAAACGACAACAAATTTGAAAAAATGTGTTTTTTGAAGAACAATTTCAAATAAATTAAGGCTGAATGGAAGGATTCCGCTCTCGAGCTACTGCTTAGGGACAGTATAATTAAGTAGTAGTAGTAGTAGTAGTAGTAGTAGTAGTTTTCAAAGCATATTCAAAGTAGAGGGTTGTATTGTAAGTCGATGTGTAGAGTTAAACCTCCAATGCAACTATCGCAATGAAAGATTTTTTCGTATGAGGTCAAATCACTATTGGTGCAGGAGTACGACTAGTTTATCAGATCGAAACCAAAACCTTATTTGGGTGTCATTCCTAGTTGTTTAACATGGGTCTAGCCAATTCTTGTTCAAATTTCCGGTTCTGCGACTTGGAGTATGAAATACTGGAACAACTGCTAATCAATGCCCCGCTGTCTGTATGTGCAAGATAAAGGCCATTGGAATTTATCAATTTGTCGGGGATAGTTGAGACATTGTGACTAAGGGGAGGACACATTAGACACTAGGTTGCGGTGGAGTCCTTATTTACTTATCGAATCTTATCTACATATAATAATCAGATACACACAAAAATTTATGAAAAGTTCAATTTTCAGGTAATTATTTGTTATTCCCAAATAGCAAACAAAACTGTTTTTACTGCTGCAGTAATTGCTGCTGATTGATAAAAAATTATAAAAGAATGTGAATTTATAAGGTCTTGCCTATGACCCAAAAAAAAAAACAAAAAAAAACGACAAAAGACGACAATATTCCACACAAGAATTCGAATATGATCGGATAGCGCAAAAAAAATTTTTTTTTTTTTTTTTTTTTTTTTTTTTTTTTTTTTTTTTTTTTTTTTTTTTTTTTTATTTTTTTTTTTTTTTTTTAAATTCTTCTTTGTTTACAAACCCTTTAGTGTCGCCGTGT
>NW_017537057.1:1648196-1654257 GCF_001853355.1 Bactrocera latifrons
GAATTTATAAGGTCTTGCCTATGACCCAAAAAAAAAAACAAAAAAAAACGACAAAAGACGACAATATTCCACACAAGAATTCGAATATGATCGGAAAAAGAAAAAAAAAATTTTTTTTTTTTTTTTTTTTTTGTGTTGTTGGTACACTCTTCATATGAACGTATACGAAATTCACTTCAATCTGTCAAATCCTTCTTTGTTTACAAACCCTTTAGTGTCGCCGTGTCACAGTATTTTATTAAAACGGAAAAAATTTAATACCGCGCAGTGATTAAATTTCTTATTTCTGGAAGGTGTAACACCAAAAGAAATTCACGAACGAATGTTAAAAGCGTATAATGATTATTCACCTACAAATAGAACAGTAGAAAGATGGATTGCTGAATGTAAATGTGGTCGTAAAAGCCTTGAAGACGATTCATGTGAAGGTCGACCAAAAAACGTGTCAACACCAGAAATCATAGCCAAAATATAGGATATGATTTTGGAAGATCGTTGAATGACTGTGAGAGATTTAATAGAGCCTCTACACATCACATTAGACAGTGTGATTTTATATGATATTTCGGGTTTTTGAAAGCCTTGTGTACAATGGTTGACGCATTCGCTGACAATGGAACAAAAACAAATTCGAATGCGACTTTCTCAGCAACATTTGGAACATTTTAAAACAGATAAAGTGGATTTTGTGCGTCGATTCATCATTGTAGATGCGACTTAGATCTATCGTCATAATCCCGAATCAAAACAAGAGGTTAAAGAGTGATGTGTCCGGAAATCGGCCAAGGAAGTTATGGCATCATTTTTTTGGGATGTGGGAGATATTTTGTTTGTGCATCACTTGCAAACTGGTAAAATGATTAATTTTCATTATTATTGCAACCTTTTGGACCAGTTGAAGGAAAAAATTCGTGAAAGAAGACTCGGTTTGCAGAAGAAAAAAATCCTTTTTTATCAAGACAATAATCCAGGAATTAAAGTTCCTGTTGTTGGAGCATCCACCGAATTCACCAGATTTGGCCCCCGGTGACTGCCATTTGTCTCCAGAACTCAAAAAATGTCTGCATGGCAAGCGTTTTTAATTAAATGTAAAGGTGAAGTGTATTTTGCAGACCTTCGGTTTCTCACTTCAGGGATGGGATCAACAGATCGGAGGATCTTTGGGGCCAGTGTATTGATATTCATTGGAAAGTAAAGTGTATTTTGAGTCATAAAATTGTGTTTTTCTCATCAATTCCCAAAACTTATTGAACAACTTGGTATATGCTATGGTGTATCGATCCGAATACTATTAGTGAAGAGCAATCTTTGCCTCGAAAAATAAGCAACTTGTTCACATTGTTCTACCTGTCGTTTCAATGCAACGATAACATCGCTTATCGCAGATTATACTTGCATATACACATTTTTTTTCTGACAATTCTATTTTGGTTTTCTTTAATATTTTTCTAAACAAATTTACATTTAATCATATCAATGAAATTATGGTATTTGTTTCAATATTTCACAGTATGTGCCATCCTACATCTAAACACACACAACAATAATTCTTATTTGACGCCCTACACGAGCGCCTCTCCCTACAGCGTTCAACCACATACACACACACAGTTGTGTTTGCACTTTTCATTTTTTTTTTTTTTGTATTCGCGCAAATAAATTGCATTTAATTTCGAATTCATTGAAAAAGTCTACGACCCAGAAATAAATACCGCTATGCATGTGTATGTGCGTCACACGGAAAAAGCTGCAGGCATGAAAACAAAGCGAGGCAAACAGTGCAGCCACACACACACCCCAACAAAGTCGTAAATATGCCTCCGAGTATCCCTTTTATGCCGCTACGCTTCAGCACACACACACAGCCGCTCGCTGCACAACAAGTGGCGCGGCTTTGGCGCATCGCTCGCGCGGGCTGCATGGGTGTGAGCCAGCTCAGCCGACACTTGCCACTTCACAGCTGCTTTGCCTCACTTACTTATTTACACAATTTGCACTGTTGCTGTTGAACCACTTTTCTTCAACTTATTTCTGCAGCGCCGCAGTCCCCCCGAAACTTCTTCGCCACTACTTTCCTGCTCTTTGCTTGGTGTTTGTTCGCTACTAATGCGCGAATACATAAAAGTTTTGCTCTCTGTGTATGTGTAGGAATGCACGTGTGTGTGTGTGTGTTAGCGCCTACAAGTAAATCCCGTATTCGCGTATTATTATCTGTACGAGCTTCGGGGGGTTTGATTGTATGCATGTGTGGGTGTGGTTGTTAGTGTTAGAGCCTGCGTTTCCGCTGTCTGAGGATTTACAGCATTTGTAGACGAGCTTTGGGATGGCAGATAAAATTTAGTAGTGTGGAATTTATAGTACTGAAGTACGGCTTAAGCTATACTCGAGTTTGTGTTTAATGAGGTGAAAGTAAATGACACTCTGTTCGGCTCTTTTCGTCCCATGCCTTGGCGCTTTCATTCACCTCTTTCTTTAATTTTTACGGTGATATATTCTGTAAAAAGACATGCTCGTTTTTACTCGCATACATAAAAAAAACATATGTGCCCACTGTGTGTATATGCGCAGAAGTATACTTTTAGGCTGCTCTTTGGTTATCTCCTTTGCTTCTGTCAGCCGTCCTGAGCAGCAGTGTGGGAGTTATGCTTTGCTTCGCTTCGTTTTGTCGATACATTTCTGGCTGATGCCTTCGTTCTTGTTATAGCGCTCAGTTTTCTTTTGTTAATCGCACTTTGATAAAGGCAAGCATTTTTGATAAACTAATAATGGTTAAGCGCACACAAAGGCATGCACATATGTAGGTGAGGCATGATATTTGGGTTTATATTGTTAAATCAGCCTGAAATTGAGAAATTTGTGGCATATTTCTTGACATAATTGAAAAAAGCGCTTGTTATTCAGGAAACGTCATTGAAACTGTCACGCAAAAGCATTTTAAGCAATTTTTAATTTTATATGTAATATATATGTATGTATAAGGTGATATTTGGGAGATACCGCTTTTACAAGTGGTATAGCTGTGAAACCAGTTGTCAAAGTTGGTGGCAGGCATATCTGTTTGACACTAGTCTTAAGTGTGTTTTGAGGCTTAGTCTTTTAAGAATCATTTACTCATATTTAAACTTGTCTCCTGTGAAGCAATTTAAAACAGGGACAGAGAAAAACAATTCTGCTATAATTTTTAATTAAAAGCTCATTATGATGGAAGGATCAAATATACATTTACGACGTTGCAGTAGACAATTTTAGTCTTTTTGTGTACTACACAAATATTTAAAATTTGATTGCATCATAATTGGTACAGTTCCAGATTTAAAGTCAAAATTACTTAGAATTTGAGGCTAGCGAGTAACTTGAACTAACGTATAAAGCTCAAGTTTGGTTTAAAGAAGTATAAATCAAACGTATCTGTAATTTTCAACTATAACTAGTTGTATTTATGAAATCTACAAATTATAGGTATTTATTATGCATATTTTATATGTTATGTACATAATAGTATTATGTATATTATATCTATGTGTGGTATATTAGAGCGCACTTACCTCTTCTTGTGTTCTTGGCGTGCCTGCTGCTCAGTTGCAAAATCTTCAAAATTCTAGTTGCTATTTGATATACTCTAATCCTATTTCACACAACACCGTTATTTGTAAGAGACAATCATATTTCAATATAATAACCCTAAAATGTAGGCGATTTCATAATATGTTAATATTAATGCTATTATTGAACGAGTTTTATTTTAGTTACACGATTTTTCAAACAATTACTTTTTCGTTTGATGAGCGCTTAAGCAAAATGCGTCGATCTTGAACTTTTTCTTTTTGGTTTAATGACTTCGTAAAACACTTGATTACTTGATTAATGAATTCTGTTATTGCGGTTTCGCTGAATGCTTTCGTTTATGCTTATATGTATGTGTGCGTGTACGTTGCTGCTGATTTCGGTAGTTTTTTGCCTTATTTAAGGGAACTCCTTTTTTTTTTTGGTATTAAACTTTAAATGCGAGGATTTCCATAGAGGGACATTGAGAAGTTTTTTAAATTATATTTTCTGTGTTTTTTTTATTTATTTATTTATTTTATTTTTTTTTTTTGTTAGGTTTCTGTTTTTTTATGTTTCTGTATTTGCTTTCTCAATTGTTAATTAATTTCAATTTTTTGTTATTTTTAATTTATGCGCTATCAATTAGTTTCAGCTCACATTGACCAGTGTAAATATTGTGTTTACCGTAAATGCGCTGAATTACACAAAATTTCAAATGGAAGTGATTTGTTTATGTTGTTGTTTTTGTTTGTATATATTTGTTGTAATATTTTTGCTCTTTTTGTTTGCTGCTAACGTTACCTAATTTACAGCTATTTAAACGCTAGTTTTGTATGAAATTTGACAATAATTATTTTCTAATTATTTATACCGTTATGCTAATATTTACTTTTGTGGATGTGTGCGTGGTTTTTTGCCAAATTTTATAACTATAATTTGTTTACTCTTTACTTTGCATAATATTTGTTTAATTTAACTACTTTGATCTTATGTAATCGCCATTTAACGTCGATGCGGCGCAGGCGTTAGCTGCAAATGACACTTGCTGTTTTTAATTAATTTAATTTTTTCTACAAATTTGTTCACAATTTGCGCTGCCAATCGTTTCTATATAATAGAAATAATCTCAATTTCGTCGTTTTTTCACGCAGGTTTCCAATATTCATACCTTTTTAATTTAAGCGATTTTTTCTACGCAGATTTTCAGTTGCATTTTACACTTTGTTTTGCATTTATTTTACACAAAATTACAAATTTGTTTTTCAATATTTTATTATTTTTAGTATTTTCGTCGTTTCGTTTTTAATTTAATATATATGTTTTTTTTTTATGCGTTCGCAATTTTTTATTTTATTTTTTTTAACATAACGTTACTGTTCGGCGTGTTGTTCGCGCTTTTTTATTTGCCAATTTCCGACAACACTTTAAATTTTGTTAGCTAGTTTGTTCGTCAGCATTTTCAGCTGCTTTTAATTTACTCACTGAACTACTTTACGCTTTCGCCTAGTTTCTCGGTATCATAATTATACTGCTTAGTTTCCTTCTTCAACACTTTTATCACTGCTTTTCGTTCTGATGTCTGCTACCGCCTTTACTTTCGTGTATTTTCTTTCTTTTTATTACTCACTCCTTGTTAATTTATTAAATCTTTTTTTTTACTTTCCTCTTTCCTTCTTTCACTTACTCGTAGGTGCGTGTTCTCTGTTCACTCTGTGCCCGCCTCATGTCCGTTGCCTGTTTGTGTGTGTCCTGCAAAGATAAAAAATAATTATGTAATTTCATCAACTATTGTGCTTTATTACACACACACACATACATTCACAGTCACATAATACATATGTACATTAATCTAAAAGTCACATAATTCCAACAGTTTTTTTGTTTTCCGCTTTTAATAGAGGCACTTCTCATTAATTTTGATGCCTTCATTTGACCTTCAAAGCTGCGTATACACAAACACTAACAAAAGCGACTAGACAAAAACTCGGCAAGAGCATGTCCTCAGCACAAGCATCCACTGGTTGCTGTGCGTTTCATTCATGCTGTGTTTCGGCTATTCATACTTTTATGTTTGCTCATTGTGTTGGCAATTAACTTTGAAAATGAGCAAAATTTCCATGGCATGGTAGGCTAAGTGCAATGCACTTAAGTTTCTGAAGCACTGTGGGGGGTGCAGCAGCATTTGTGGTTTATTAACCTGCCACATTTAGCTTTATAAATAATGTCAGCATTTTATTGCTTATTTAAATCGTAGTTTGTAATAATGCGATAGTTTTTTCCTCCATACCTAACTTTTTGAGCCAACTGTAGTCCCATTTGGGATTCACTTTCATGGAAAATAAGAGGTTACATACAGTGAGAATCGATTAGTTTTATTTTATTTCGCAATGTACATATAACTTTTTTAAAAAAAAAAACGCATAAAATTTGCAAAATCTCATCGGTTCTTTATTTGAAACGTTAGATTGGTTCATGACATTTACTTTTTGAAGATAATTTCATTTAAATGTTGACC
>NW_017537057.1:1655002-1659580 GCF_001853355.1 Bactrocera latifrons
TCTTTCTCTTTGACACCATGTCTGATATCCCACGTGATCTGTCAAATACTAATGCATGAAAATCCTAACCTCAAAAAAATCACCCGATATATATATGTATATATATATATATATAGTCCGGTGAGTAGTTTCGAAGTTAGATGCAAATTTGAAAAGGCCTTAAGAACGCTTGGAGGAACAAGGCCAGACTTTTTACATTTTATTTTTTATTCCCGTTGCTATGTTACTACGTTTAACATTATTTTTAACAAAATTAGTCAAGTAAACATTTTGACTAAAACTAAGTCTTAAAATACAGTTAAGAAATATGATATGTGTACCAATTTTTGGTTCAATAAGTTTAAAAGCTTTCTCAGAAAAAATTCTGGAAAATTCGTAAAAACTTGTTTTGGAATTCTAACTGTATATAACCCCTTAACAATTTTTATATTGGGCAGTCGAAAATGTATTTTTGTATTTTGTCAATAGATGTCGTTGCAGTTGTATATCTCCAGTACTATCAATCACAATGTAAAATATGGCATATTGGTAACACGAGATGTTAAGCTTCATTTACCCAAAAATTAGCGAAAATAATAAAAAAAATCGCAATATTTTGAAGTTTTTGTATAAGAAGGGAAGCATGCAACTAAATTTGTGAAGTTATTGAAAGGGCGATGCTGTATCAGTTCGTGTAGTACAACAATAGTTTGCTCGCTTTCATTCCGAAAATTTCGATGTGAAAGACTAACCTCGCTCTGGTCGACATATCGTTGAAAAAGTCAATGAAATTATAAGAAAGATTGACCAGACTGTCACATAATCAACCATGACATCGCTAAGTAACTTAACATTCATCATCAAACGATTTTGAATCGTTTAAATCGACCAAATTAACGTCTGGGATTCTTTGCTGAAATTAAATGAAATCGAACCATTTCTGAAGCGACTGGTAAGGAGATCAAAAGTGGATCAAATATGACAAAAATGTGCGATCATGGGCCAATGGTGGTGAAGCTCAACAAATGGTCGCAAAGGCAGGATTGATGCCTCGAAAGGCTATTTTGAGTGTTTGGTGGAATTGGAAAGGCATCAGCCACTATTAGCTTCTCCAGCGAGCTCAAACGAGTGATTTTACATTTGACTGAAAACAACTGATGAGATTAAAGAAAACAATCGAAAAAAACGACCAGAAATGATCAACAGAAAGGGCTTCGTTTTCCTTTAGGACTACGCTAGACCACATAAATCTTTAATGACTCGGCCAAAACTGGGGGGCTTAGCTGAGGAGTTTTGATGCATTCACCATATAGTCCTGACCTTGCACCATCGGACTACCATTTGTTTCGGTCATTACAGAACTTCTTTAATGGAGTAAAGTTGGCTTTAAGAGAAGCCTGTGAAAATCCCAGAAAAGTTTTACATTGATGCAATATTGTCTCTTGAGGAAAATTGAGAAAAAATGGTCGGCCAAAATAGTACATATTTGGTCCAGAAATACGAAAAGACTTTTTCGACTACCCAATATGTAAGACACCCAAAAATGTTGCCTTTGAATACAAAAACTCCAGAAAACCAGTTAAACATGGAGAAAGCAGTATCAGCTGTGTGACTGCTCTTCTGCCTCAGGATAAAGAAAAAGTATATGCTCCAGACTACAAAGTGCAAGCTCATGTGTATTTGTAGTGCGTGTAGATAATGACCCCTAACATTCCTCAAAACTTGCTAAGAGATGGTTTTCGGACCAAAAAATCTTCCCTAATCGCTTGACCTTTGAACCAGAGGTATGGAAAAAATTAAAATACGTGCTGTATGCCATTGATCCCTCAATTTGTGCCCATCTGGTTAATTCGATGCCTTGTGCTTTGCACATTATTTTTTCCAACGAAGTGCATATATAAAAGTCTCGTAAAATATATAACATATATTTTAAATATTTTTTTAATCTTATATTGCCTTCCGAAGAACTCCACCGCATGTTTTTCGGAAACCATAATTGGCAAGTAAAATAAGTGTGCATGAACCATTTTATAGTATTATATTTTTATTTGCAAGCAACACAATATTGTCCATAACTCGGAGCGTAATTTTTCCATTTACAACCAGTTTATTTTTAGCAGCTTTTCTGGTTTGTGGAATCTAATTTAATATCTATGGCTTCGCACTACAAATACACATCATTTTCTCAACAATTCCGCTCGTTTCTTTTCCAGCAACCAGCTTGCAATGAACTTGAAATACTTTCACAGTTAACAGCAGGCGAGTTTGTCCATTGAGCAATTTCACTTTCTATTTCCTGAGATTTCTGAATTTATTTAGTGACACACACGTTGCTAAATTAAAGAGGGACCAACTGCTTAGGTACAAATATAAACCAAAATGGCTGATATTTAAAAGGGAAATTCAGAATAGAAAGAAAAATTTAATTTAATTGGAGGCTGGCAGGGTGAGATGAACACGAAACCGAGGGAACGAACTGTATGGCAAAAAAGAAGAAGCACAGCAGAGAAAAATCACGTGTGGACTGCAAGGCGTCGAGGGGAGCGCACAACAGCAGGCACCTGTTATTCATTTCGGCAGCAAAAAAAAAACTTTTTGCACATTTCACTTTCACAGCAGCACACACTTCGTCCTTCACTTGCACTTCGTGGCGAACAGCCGGGAGACCGATGAACCGCACTTCAGCTATAAATATTTGCAATTAACTAAACACAAACACATTTATGATTTTAGCAGATTTTTTATGCCAGAGAATGGAAACAGTTTTGGCCTTTTCAACGCACAACGAAATGCAACAGTGTACCGTTGACCGAGACACATGCTGAAAAGGACGAAAATTTTGCGTATACGCTAACGAGCTCATAACACTGGAAACCGAAAACGACATATCGTCTCGTTGTCGTCGTCATCATCGTCTCTGTCGTCGTGGTTGTAACGAACACGAGCTGCAGCGCGGCTCCGGCTGTGTTGGGTGGTCGCAGCGAGAGGCGACGAAGAGCGGCCAACAAAGCCCTCGCACGCATTTGCTCCTTTATCATTCTGCTTTCGTCCATTTTTTTCTTCTCGTTGTGTATTTTCATCTTCACTTTTGTGGGCAACAGCTCTCAAGCTCAAGCTCAGCCAGAGCCACCGTGTTGGCAAATTTCACTTTTTGCCCCTGCTGCTGCTTTCGCTTTGACTGTGGCTGTCGTGGCTGTGGCAAAAGCGAAAGCGAAATTCAACTTCTATTCAGAAACCGCACAATCCACACGCACAAACCGACTGACACTGGCACACATACAACCACAACCACACACACTCATACAATACGTTGTATGTGTACACACAAAGCGAGTTCACAGTCACTGGCAGCAAGTATGAAAGGATAACACACGAAAATGGAAATGGGAACAGCATCGGGAGCAAAAGTGGCAGCGGTACTCTGTCGCTCCGTTCTAAAGTAGCAGGGGACGACTGTGCGTTGTGTCTGCTCTGGATTTTGGAAAAGTGAAAAGCAGCAACGTGGACCAGCGCCAACAGCGCACAATGGATGGCAGTTAGCTTTGTTTGTTGCCACCAGCTGCCAGGCTGTCATTCCAGTCGGAGCTGATAAGCAGGAGTACGCTTTGAGCCTGGATGTCTGGCTGGCTGCCTGACTTGGTGCGCTTACAGTGTCGCTCTAATGTATGCTTACTGCTATTATTCCATTGCCAAGCACATTTACTTAACTTTATTGAAGGTGTAAAATGAAAAATGAAAATAATAATTTACCATTTAACAACAGAGTCATAAAGAAAAACAGTGCACGATGAGCATGCCACTGATATTTTTTCTTTTAATTATTCACAAAAATACTGAAACAAATTGCAAACAAGTTGAAGATTTTCTTGGTCTAAGAAGCCATTGTAATGCTTTATTAGCAATATTAAACGTTTTATTCAATATACGTTTAGTCAGGGCTCCCAGTTCTATCATTAGTTTAAAACAAGCTTAACACAAAAACATTTTTCGGTTATTCTGATTGAAAATTTGGCGTTCAGCGTACTTCAGCTTTAAGCCTGGAGCCCGATTATTATTCCATGCCTACTCAATCCATTATTGCTTCCCAAGATTGTAAAATATGTGTTGATGATCTCAAGAAAGTGAATTGGATAAGACATATATAAATTAAAAATGATTCCAGGTACTGTATTGACCCTTGGAATATAATATATTTAGGCCTGATGGGTGAGACTTAATAATTTTGCATGTCTTTTTAATTTATTATTATTAATTATAATTTCTAAAGATTAAGATAAGATGAATATGTGTCGATAAAGCTAGGAAAGCCTTAGACAGAATGTTGAAAAATAAACATTGATCGAATTTTTTTTTTTTTTAATTTAGGATTAAAAAAATTATAGTACGATCTAAGTTATCTTTGAAAATTCTTGAATAGCATTGATCTATTAATTCAGTTTCTCTGCAATGAAACAGTATGTAAGGCTAAATCAAATTTTTGTTTGTGACCTGTTAAAAAAAATAAAATTTTTTTAATGAAACCTAAGGTTCCGTAATAATCCATATAAACACACAAATCACACAAAAAAGTTTAAAATTTCAAATTCTCAATAACTTTAA
>NW_017537057.1:1659748-1665984 GCF_001853355.1 Bactrocera latifrons
TTTTTCTGATAAAGCTTAAGGATTAATTAACCGTATCAACACACAAATCACTCCAAAAAATTCCAAATTTTTAAAAACTTGTAACAAATTTTTACCAAAAAAATCACTTTCAGCTCTCAATTTCGAAAAAAAAATCGTAAATTCGTTTGAGATTTTCGAAAGTCCATAAATTTTACTAAAACAAAGTCTTCACTTTCGTTTTGCTTGTCTCTTCACATGAAGCACACAGTTGTATTTTCTAAAAAACTATTGCTTAAACTTTTTAATACAACAACACACACATATGCATACAATTTTTTTGCAACAAGAAATGTTTTTGTTTGCACTTTTCAAAGTCCATATTTACTGTTTCAATATTTCTACATTTTATTTCGCTTCAACATCCTTTTGCACTACAACGTTTGTATATGCCGATGTATATGTTTATATGTGCATGCGTATGTATGTACTTTTGTATGTATGTTTGTGTGTATGTATGTAGATGTATGAGAAAACGACACGTTTGTTATTTAGGAGGAAAAGGCAACGAACAGCACAACCCGAAACCGGAACACCAACTGAAAGGCGTTGCAGTGCTGGCGCTTGGAGCCAGGCACGAAAGACATGGAGCTCGAAGTCTCGTGGAAGCAGGACTCCAACATCCACTTCCACAACTTGGAGCGCGGTGCAAGTGTGGCTGGCTTTCTAAACCTTTGCAGATGCTGGAAGCGCGCTGAGTTAAGCTACTCAGCAAATGTGTGCTTGTGAGGCTAGGAAGCTGTATGTTGGAGAGAACGAAAGCAGTATTGTAAAGAGAAATGCAATATGTGAGAGYACCCTTCTGTTAATGTGATGTTAAGAGAAACGCCTGAAGTAACTTAATTATTGGCACAGCAGAGAGTTTGCCAAAGCTTTGAAAGCTTTCGCTGCTAGTATAAATATTATTTATGCTTTATATATGTTTCGTTGCTTTCTTTTCATAGTGTGGAATGGAACAGTTTGAGATTGAATGTATTTACAAGTGAAATGAAGTGTCAAGTAGAAATTGAAACTGAATTTTAAAACATCTTTTATAACCTCGGATATGCTTGTTGTTAGGATTCAATATTTTTAATGAAAATAGTTGAAAATCGTTCCTGCAAAATTGAAATTATTAGACAAAATGAGATAAAATCTAAGTAACCCAATCAAGTAATTGGAAAAACTTAGTATTATATACTAATTGCGTACCTTAAAAAGGGTATATTAAGCTTATCACGAATTTTATAACACACAAAAGGAAACGTATTTTATAAGATATCGAACGGAAAATTTTTATTCCTTCTTTTCTAATTTGTCTGAATCGCCCAAAACTAGACCACTATAGCATATGGCTGTATTACCAACTGAACAATCAAAATAAAGTCCTTATATGGACTTTACTACTTTTTCAATTAAAGAGATATATTTGCAAAATTCATCACGAATTATTTTGTGTTTTTAAATAATGCAAAAAAAATTATTCAGATCGAAATGCCATACAAACTGATCGCTCAAAATCAGTACAGAGATTTTTTCTTTTATGCCATAAAATGTGCACCTGTGAAGGGTATTAGAACTTATCTGATGTTAACATATTTTCTAGTTGTATTTGCAAAATTTTTTTTTTATATATATTAACTCTAATTTAGTTAAAATTAAATATATTTACCAACAGTGTTGCGATGCAGCTCTTTACCATTCTAATATTTTTATATACAACTGTGATTCATATGAAATGTATATCATGCCTTCACTTAGCTTACGTATGGCCCTGCTCAAGCGTGCAGTTTTGCGCTCTCATTCATTAAAATTTTCTACAACAACAATATGAAGCCCACACGTGCTTGCGCAGTCAACCGCAAAGCCAATGCAACAACTGAGTAGCCAAAGGCATCACCAACAGCTGCCTCAACGTGCGTACCACCAGCCAGCCTAGTTGTATAAATATGTATCGCTGTTGTTGTAATCATGTGTACGTTTGTGTGTATGTGTGTACGTGTGGCACTCAAAGCACAGAAAATTAATTTAAAGAAAATTCGTATGAATGAAAAATCGGCCCTTTGCCACCAGGCGTAAGTGCGCGCTTAGCGTAAGGGAGGCAGCTGCTGCTGTTGCAAGGACAGGCGAGGCATAAGCATAACATCGGGGCATTAATAAAATAACAACTACACACCCCCATACATTTCATATTGCTAGCATAAAAGCTGCGAGCAACGAGTGCGCGAGCCGTAAATTACAAACATACCGATGCATGGCATCGACGAGCACAAACACACACACACACTTATTTATATAGTAATCCATGTGCATATGTGGGGGCATGTGTGTGGGCATTCATTTTGAGAATGATAAACACAGCGCACTGTGTATGTTGCACGACACGTCACGGTTGAACGCACAGGCCCTAACATACAGACCTACATTCAGCGAGTTTAGCGTGGGAGTGGATGAGTGCCGTTATGCCATTACAAATATACACAAATACATGAGAATGTAAATTATGTGCCACAGGATATACAGGACAACACTTGTGCGTGCTTTCAACTCATCGCCAATGACTACATCGAACACAACAACAACTGCAAAGGCATGTAAGGCTCAATCTCTAGCAACTCTGTTGTATGCGCTTGCCTACGTTTAGGCGCGCGAGCTTTTTCGCTCCGCACAGCGCTGCTTGAGAGATTTTACTCTCTTTTCGTACCCTTTGCTTTGCTTTTGCAGAATTGCAAAGAGTTTGTTTACTTTTTCACAGAATTCAAGAGACTGCATTCCAGGCTTGGCGCCCTATCGGTGTCAATACGCTCACGAAAGCTCTGCACTCACGCATGCAATCCTGTATCCCAGTTTTTCCTGGAAACTGAGTATCATCCCAGGTGAAGTGGAGGAATGCAAATTCAAAATAGAGTTTTAGTAAAGTCAAGTTCCACAAAAGCTGCAGATTTAGTGCATTTGGCTTCTGGGTCTGTCGTTTTCCAACACGATTTGTGCTCGTGCATATTTCGTTCATTTTCCCTCAACACCATGAATATGCACATGTTGCTACACTTATTTAGCGCACAACAGGGCAATACTTAAGTAGCAAGAATGTTAAGTTGAACTATTTTCAGTTTCGGATGACCCTGCTGTAAGGAATCTGGAAATAAGGCGTCGAAGCATTATTTCTGACATAAATGGTCTGCAACATGGGTTCAGAGTTCGCTGAGCAGAATACGGAAGTCTTACTCATAAGCATAAGGAAGGTGGAAGAAAGGGTATCATCACCATAAGGGAATGCGACATTACTTCACCGCCGCAGCTGGAAGTAATATTGGACTCCAAATTAAAATTTAAGGACCATACTTCGGTCAGAGCCAACAAAATATATTATATAATGCTCTATCAAGAATGATGATCACTAGTGGCTGCGCGCGTTTCAGCTGGCGGGAAAAGTTGAAAAGTCACATTATTTGGCGGTAGTATTCCGGCGGAGAATTTGACAACACTCATTTGTCAATTCTCTGGAACTAGAAAGCTGTCAGCGAAGCGTCAGCCCTATTTATAACAAAACTAATACAAATACAGTATATTAGGCGTCATTCAGTCCGTGCAATAGACGAGACTTAAAGTCTTTATCTCTGCCAGAAGGTAGTACTTAATCCGGTGGCTCCGCGGGAGGGATATGCGTTGGGAGTAGGTTAGATTAAGCGGATTAAAGTTCCGCACTCCGCCTAAGAAGTCTTCCTGCTGCTTTAAAAACAAAAACAAGCAATCGGCTACACAGTGTTAGTGAGAATACATATATTGTGATAATATCAAAATTTGAATTTACGAAAGATGGAAAAATAGAATACTATATAAACAGTAATAAGAACATAATGTTAACGGTTATGGGAAGCAATGGCCTATTCACTGAATTCTATAAGCGGGCAGTATCGCTTTACAGCCACACGGACTTCGGTACGCCCAACGTCCGGCAACTCCTTCGTCTGCTCTCTCCACTAGGGTAAGCAAGGTACGCAATAAATGCAGTGAAATTAAAGTGCAGTCAAACAAGTAAACAAGAACTACAACAAGCACGATTTTGCTGTTGAATTTCGTGGAAGCTAACTTCTTGCAGCAAACGTAGTGTAACTACACCCACACACACAGAGGACTACAAAAGGCCTGCCATAATGTAAAGGAATCATGTAGATATAGTTATTGTTGTTGCTTGCAATACAGCGCTGTTGCATAGTTAATGGAGCAAGACAGCAGACGTATGCAACGATCCGGCTGTCCAGCTAACGGTAATAGTAGTAGCATGCCCGTTAGAGCGAGCGCCACTCACTTGACAGCGAGACGCCTGCTTCTAGCTACAACCACTGCTCTGAAATGGCACTATAAAACATAAGTCACTCCTGTCGCCTAGATTATAAAGTACGTTATTAAAAAGCCAATAAATTGTAATATGATTGTAACTGGGGCATGTTTACAATTAAAACGGTGGTTCAAAGTAAAAATGATTTTATGAAGTACTACTTTATACTGAGGCGATGACATACAACCTAGTAGAAGCATGTTCTTAATTGAATAATTGCAGATAAGGTGTCCAATTTTGTCCCTTTTGGAAGCCCTTAGATTAATCTACTTCATCGATAAAAGCAACCTTAACGAAGAAAAAATTTGCAAAAATATTAAAAGAGATCCAGATGCCTCAAAACAAAGAAATATTACTAATAATTTCACCGATCCCCATTTTCTTGAAGCCTCATAATGAATTTCTGACGTTATTTAATGAGGGGCTTGAAAAGTTTGGTCTTTGTTGGTCGAGTGAGGAATGTATTTTACAATTGCCTACTCAGTCCCAAGTAGAACCTGTTGGCAAGAGTGATTCTGGGTTGGATTTCAAGTCCATTATTGTTGTTGGTGTTAATGCTGTTTCCAAGTTAGGCAAAATGTGATGCCTGTTTGATTGATGACAGAAGATATTTCGTCCTGTCGGAGTCTCCTGTCTAGAGAAAACGGATCTATGGAGCCAATGACATCAATATCATCGAAGTATGTCAGATTGGACCTTTCCTATTTACCTCTGCAGCTTGTATTAGTTTCTTCAGCAATAGACTACGCAATCTAAATGACGTGGAGTCTTCTGATGTGAGTCTGATGAACCAATTTCGATATATACAATTTTGAAAGATACAGACACAGTTAATTCGAATCAACTCGTTACGGCAATCATTTAAATATCTACTTTATAGGGTTTCCAATGTTTCGTCTGGGTTTTATAATCCTCGTGGCGAACTTAATATACGCTTTTTAGTTTGTTTAGGGTGTAGGTGATATGCATGATCCAATGGTAGATAATCTATTTGACAATAAAAATGTGAGAGATACAATAAAAAGTTAAGACAATGGATACAAAAAACCATAATATCGGCTAAGGAAGAATCAAAAGAGTATCAGGTGGGGCAGCTAAATTCAAGCACTTGATGATCGAAATAAGATGCGGAGTGGATGCGTGCATGAAAGCGGCAATCCAGAGACTGGCGCAAAAGCAACCTCACCACTTTTTCCAAGCGAAACCCAAGTGCAATTTAAGTCTTTGCGGTTTTAGTAAAGCATTGCTCATTGATAGAGAGTGTATCAAAAAGCGTTAGAGAAATTGTTCACTTTAGCACTGAAACCAGCGCGTCTTCTCTTTGACTTACTGATGCAAAAAGGTACATTTGTTGAAAAAGTTTCCCAAAATATCTAAAAATAATTTGTTGGAGGTAAGGAAAAACAATGAAGCAGGAAGCAACAAGGTTGCAAGCTAGATCTTCCGTCAAGCGAAAAAAGGCAGCGCAAACAATAAGTGCTAAGGTTACTACTTGAAGCCAAAACAGCTAGTTTTTCGCCTACGGCGCAACCGTTTATGTAAAGGTATCCACAAAGCATACAAATACTCGCAACAACGCGCAACTGCACGCCTGACATTCGTTGGGATGTGCACGTGTGCGTACGCGTATAAATGTTTAACAAACATTGCGAATTTAATTTGATAATCAAAAAAGGAAATTTATACACAGCCGTCAATGCAGAAAGAACACGAAGACAACAAGCCCCTATACTGTGGTGGCTATGAATGATGAATGAGCTGAAAAGAGCACACGGGACGTTATGCTCCAATAAACGCGAAGTATCGGGTGATTTTTTTGAGGTTAGGATTTTCATGCATTAGTATTTGACAGATCACGTGGGATATCAGACATGGTGTCAAAGAGAAAGATGCTCAGTAT
>NW_017537057.1:1667360-1706889 GCF_001853355.1 Bactrocera latifrons
TTTTTTTTTTTTTTTTTTTTTTTTTTTTTTTTTTTTTTTTTTTTTTTTTTTTTTGTTCTCGTGAGATCGAACTCCATACGTCAATTAAAGTTAGTTTGACTACCGCTTACTTACAACCCGAAAGGTTGTCCTTTATCATGGAAAAACGAATTAAACAACTAGTATGCTTTAATTTTGTGTTTCCTATAGAATCACGGTCTCGAAATCGTTGGTGTTTTTTGGGATGTCTATTTTATCACGGACATAAGTATTTCGATGGGAAAAAGTATTCAGTGAAGGGCATGACTCACAACTCTTGCCAACAGGTGCTACTTCGCACTGAGTAGGCAATTGAGAAGCAAAGCCCTCTCTCGACAAACAAAAACCAAACTCTATAAGTTACTCATAATTCCCGTCCTGTCATATGGTGCAGAGGCTTGGACGATGTCAACAACTGTGAGTCGATATTGCGAGTTTTCGAGAGAAAAGTTCTGCCAAATATTTATGGTCCTTTGCGCGTTGGCAACGGCGAATATTGCATTAGTGGAACGATGAGCTGTACGAGATATCTGGAAGAGGAAACCTCCATTCCGTTGGAACGACCAGGTGGAGAAGGACTTGGCTACGCTTGCAATATCCAATTGGCGCCACGCCTAAGCGGTGCCTGCGCCAATTAATAAGAAGAAGAAGGTCATGAAGTCATGCGAAGCTTGCTTCGTGGCATTGGCGAACTTGTGTTGACTCAAAGGGAGCCTATTCTGCAGGCGATACTATAGATTTGTATGCTGCGTGGGAAATGTAGATTTTTTCACAGTCCTGCTCAGTTCAGATCAGATATTTAGAATCAAAAGTATAGGATTTTGTAGTCCTAGATGTTGTGGATTTTCTGAATTAAGAGAAAATATTGACGTTTAGTACAAAATCAGTTTTGATATATGTAATAGAAATCACAAGTATTGAGTGAGTTGACAAAACCAAATGTATATTGTGTAGAATAATAAATCTATATATCTCTCTGGTCGTATATATGCATGTATTAATTCCTGTTCAAGCTCTATATATATGTTTGTAGTATTTCTTCATGGCTTGTTGAGCGCAAATTCCATTTACAGCATCGTCACGCCAACCCACGATCCGATTGCATTTCTTCGCCATTTTTATTTGACATTTACCAATTGGTACTTCACTCGAGCATGAGAATGTGTGAGTATATAAAACTGCAAGTGTACGGTGATGTCAGCACATCGGTGTGTGCCATATTCGCCGGCAGTTGTAAGCAAGCAAACCGAGATGTAGTATACAAAATGCATTTCCTGCTTAAGGATTTCACCGAAAAAAGCAAAAATAAATAAATAAACACCACTCTATGGACAAATAACTCGCTGCTAGACATTCACACGCACACTCTTACACCTGTCTCTTATACACATCTAGATGTGTATAAGAGACAGGTTGTAAGCAAGCAAACCGAGATGTAGTATACAAAATGCATTTCCTGCTTAAGGATTTCACCGAAAAAAGCAAAAATAAATAAATAAACACCACTCTATGGACAAATAACTCGCTGCTAGACATTCACACGCACACTCTTACACATACCTATATATATATGCTTCTAAAGTAGCAACAAGAATAAACAGTGGGTTAACAGATTTTATTCCAGCTGCGAGCGCTTGACGTTGCATTAGGGAACCGGCTACGGCAAGCATAGTTCGTCTGTGGGAAGCAGAGCGGAAAGCGTAAGGGAAAGCGGTAAATATTGCGCCATGTGTGACACTGTCCACATTGTCCGTGTAGACTGTCGAGTAAGTGAAACTGCCTGCTGAAGTGGGTTAACAGGCGGCGCGTCGCCTCTATGGTGAGACGCGCAAGTAGTGGCGGTGGCGAGGCAAGCGTGTGCGCGTCGGCAAAGTTCATTCGAATTGTCATTTGCTTTGCTTAAAATCGAAATTTTTCCGAACTACCAGCGGCCCGTCAGTTTAGGCCTTCATCCACTGCTTGCGGCTACTGTGTGTAGCAATCGATGACTTTCGTTGCCATTGCAACAGTTTAGCCTGCAATAGCAACAAAAAAAAAAAAACAAAAAACAACTACAAGCACATTGAATGGTATGCTGCTATTGACAGCTGTGTATTGGCTGTCGTGGCCATGGCTACGAATCGCAGCGAAAGTTACACCGATTTTAGTATTTTCCGCAATTTCGCTGCCAACTCGTTTTCGGCTGATTTTGCTCTCAATTCGTTGCTGTTCTTTATTCGGCTTTTATTTATTTTGCAAATATTTTTTTGCGTTGTCCTAATTGCATTTAGCTTACCACAAACCGCAACTGCAAATCTGCGGAGCCCGACTGTGATTGCACACTGGTAATGCCCCAGTCGAGCGGAACAGCTTGCCGACCTCCATTGGCCGTTTAAATATTTACATTCCTTTTAAGAAGTGCATTTCTTATTAAGATTGATTCAAATTTAATTTGGGCTATAGTGAATAAAAATTTGGAGGCTCTAAATGTCACACTACTTTGAAAAGGATTAAATTGGAAATTTTTGAGTTTTTGGGTTTGTGACTCTGCTAAGCAGCTGATTCGAGCGTTTTTTTTTCTCTTCGCATTTTGTAATGTGTGTTTTTTAATGGAGGAATGAAAAAGCTTATATGTTTCAAGAAGACTACAAATAGTTTACGAAAAAAAAAATCAAGTTAAAAATCAGTTTACTGTCAGAAATATGCTTGAAGTTTCGCGACTGAGAGACCTATGGTAGAATTGCCACATCAAATAGGATTGAAATGCTATTCAAACCGCGCTTCTAACTCCTCCTATTTGTGGTGAATGGAATACCACTTGAACTCAATGGAGAAGAATCGAAAGCAATATCATTTGCAGAAGACATAGTGTTGATGATAACAGGGGAGTTTCCTTTCACAAGCAGTGAAATTACGTTATGGAAAGAGCCCTACGAAGGTTACACCTATGAGTCACGAATGAGGGACTAGGTGTTAATCCTAGTTAAACCGAGTTTAACAAAAATAGCTCGATTTGATCTTTCATTACTTTTAGGATCTGAAACATTAGAAGCCCATATGGTAAATTACACCTACAAAATAATACTTATCAGGTACTGGGGCCTTCAACTAAATATCGTCACGTGGTCACCATTAGAGCAATCCTAACATATAGGGCACTGCTTTGAAGAAACAGAATAAAATCAAAAAAATAAATGGAATACAAAAGTAACCGATTCAGGGGTTACCGGGGTTATATTACTTAAACTTCGATCGATGCGTTTAAAAGGTTCCTACAACTGCATGACGTTTATACTCGGGAAGTAGCAGCAAGTTCTGCCATCAGATTAAAGGAAAGAGATATATGAGCTACTAAACATAAATATATCTTATTATATCCTCCCAAGAATAGATTTCAACAGTCATCTTTGGGTAAACATCTTTAGGGGTAAACGTAAATGGAGAAGAGAATTAGTAAAGGAAGAGGCTCCTGCCTCTATCTAAATCGAACAAATAAATGGGGTGTAGAGTAGGCGCGGTGGTAAACAAAGAGAAGGCCTGTGATTTCTATCGAATAACTATTGAAAGACTAAGAAAACAATCGTATTTCCAGGCGGCATTACTGGCCTTGTCGGGATCATAGCGTAGTAAACAACTACAAGAAGGCTTTGAACTGAAATTTGTCTAAATTGGCTCATATAATCAAAAGTAATTTTATATGCATTTTGAGAAAATAACTCGATCAGATGGAATTAAGTAGCAAGCTACAAGATATCGAAGCGGATGTGACTCAAATATGAGGGGATAGCCTAGGACCTACTAATTGGTTTCAAGAATAGTATATGCTGCTTTAAAGCTAAATAAACTGTCCTCGAAGAGCATGCGTTAAAATTGAAAATGCCTTATAATAATATTTGCAACAGCTGCAAGCTAAAAGGAATTCAGGAACGATTTTCCACTTTCCCTGCGAATGCTCGAATGCTTTGTACCACAAACCCGATACAAGATTAGAACGCATCAGATGCCAAAGCTTGAATGAATGCAAACAAAAGGCATAACTGATGTACAGTAGTTTCATTGACAGCGCCAAATGGTTTGAGCACAACTTTGAGATGGGATAGCAGGTTATAGGCTCCTGGAATAGAGCATCAAAATGGATCAACCAACATGAATTGAGTACGAAGTGGCAGTACTTCTATCTCTCTTTCTACCTCTAATCTCCCTAAAATGCTTTAGCCAAATGGCATCATAAGTTATTTCACATTTTCGATCCGTTTTCAGTTTTAATCGTCAGTAGCCGCAATATTTATCTTCAATTCTTGTGCTCAGAGACCAAGCGCCTCTCAGCGTTGGTTAAGTAGTTTTTATAATGAGATTTTTTCGAATTAAAATATAATTTTCCGAAAAAACGTAGACCACCACTATATTCAATCACCACAATCAATTTTCTCACAACATGGCCTTAATTCATCATTTCAAAGTTGCTGCCAGCTTTGACCTCAAACGAACCGTCAATAGAATCTAGAGTAAAATAACATTCAATGACTTACGAAGTAAAGCAATAAAAACTGTTGATTGCACACGACTGCAAAGGAGGCAAGAAGGAAAATCTTTACAGCTGGCATCAAGGTAAAGGAGTTGTTCTAAAAACAGCAAATTACATAAAGAATGCAAAAGCAGCTAAAGCAAACCTGTCAGCTGTGAGGAAATGCAGACAGCTTGCAAATACACACGCACACACACACCACCCACACATACACTTGAAAAAACACCTCAATTTCAATTTCGCATGCTAACGCTTTGTTGTGTTTTCATTTCATTTCGCTGCAACGACGCACACACTCATGCACCTACACAACCACCGTGGCGCCACTGGTGGCATGAGTGTGTAGCATGCTTTTCAGGGCTTACCTGCAGTTATGCGAAGTCATGATTCCAACAAAGTGGAGTAAATGTTGCAACCGAAAAAAGCGATCATTTTACTCAAGAAAATAACAGCAAGAGAAAATGTTAACAAAAATAAATAATAAAAGTGCAGGCATGAGGGAAATGCTAAAACGAAGAATAGCAGAATAAATGAAAACGTGCAAAATGCCGTGAAGCTGGCGCTACAAAAACTCCAAAATAATGCAGAACACGTCAAAATCGCATTCAGCTTGCTTTTGTTTGCCTGCAAACATTACTCCAACTTTTTGCGCAGCATCGCCTTAATGGCAGCCGCGCACCGAGAACGCCAATAAGCAAATGGTTGAAGCCGCCGCCGGCCATCAGCGAAAGTACCCTTGTTGCCGTTGCAGTTGCTGTCTCCTGGCAACTGAGATTGAGACATGCATATGTAGAGGTATATGTGTGGGCGTCGCAGTGTTGGTGGCGTCATAAAATGCAATCACCGCATCGGAGTTGCCGCTCGTGGCAAGCAGCGCCGCCGCCAAATCACTTCATTGCGGTTTTGTAGATTTTGTTGATTTTGGGAGTTTTTTAAATTGTTTTCCAGCTCGGCAAAAAAGTTATCTCAATCGCCGATTCTCAATTGAATTAAATGTTGCCATCAGGGCAGTTTGTTTGACTGTCCTTTACCTTGCAGTCGATTCGAACAAAAAAATTTTAACGGCTATTCATTCCATTTGTTATACATTTTCGTTTAGATGCTCACCAAATGTCTTCGATAGCATTTACGTGCAATTTTGTTAATGGTTTCGGCACAAGAATGTTTGAAAACCTAAACGACATATGACAGAGAATGATTTCCGTTAGTATTGAATTTAATAACTGCGATCGTCAGCAGTATGTGTCGAACAATTTCAAAAATCTGCGTACTAAATTTTAAATCTCGTAAATTTGATTAGTAACCCTATGTCTATGATACTCCCAGCCACAGTCCAGGAGGTAAGTGATAATTCAGAAACCGATTGTAACCGATGCTCGATGCCGAAGCACTGAGATTTTGTGATTCATCTATGTACGTTTTGAAACGACTTAGGTAGGATCGTTGGAGATCAAGCGCAATGAGTTTCATGGATGCTCAAATATTGGAATATTGGATTGTGAGTATTCTCCGGTGAGCTCCCAATCAATCAGAAGTGTCAGCTTTTAAGGTAGCATGTAACTCAACGAAGGGCAGCTTTTTTAAGGAGGTATGTATCCATTCTAATTGCAGAGCCGCTGACAGTGAACTCAAAGCTATTCAAGTATTCGCTGTATCATCAAGCCACTTAAACTTGTCTGGGTGGAATCGTCGGAAAAGACATCCCTTCCCACATCTCATCAAAATGAGAACGAGGTGGCTTTGTGCATTCGGGTGCTGGAACATGAACTTCACGCGAGCTCATTAAGCTTTGTTTAGCAAACAGAACTTGTGGGGCCAGAGTGGATCGTAAAAAATCAACGAAACTTTACTAGTCACTATTCCCGTGGCAATCGTACAGTGAGACCAAAGATTTTGGTGGACGCAACTTTGCAAAATTGCTAGGAGAAAGATGGTTAATCTTGGTTGTCATAATTTTAACGGGCTGATGACCCATTGGCTAGAGTATGCATTAATAAATTATCTCAATCTCAATAAATTTATGTGGGACCTTAAGCGCTTTGAAGATATGCAAGAGTCTTCTTTAGCAGAACTTAGAAGTTCGAAGTTTACAAATGATAGGTGAATCTACCTGTCCAAGTGATATTCTTTGTGGCCTCCTGAAAAAGAGCCTATTTTCCTTGTCTAACCTAATTCAACCTATCTTTTCGAAATTCTCTTTTGTCTTCGTGCTATTCTTGTAACACTTTCTCATCATTCTTTCACTAACGGCGGATCATACGAAAAAAAAAAATTTTTTGAAACTCCGCTGTACTCAAATAAATCAGTAGATAGATCAGAAGATAGAATTCTAGCACCATTAAATAATCTCAAGATCTAAGCAATGAGAAAATAATTTTGCTGTAAAGAAGTGGGAATGAAGGGATAATGAAATTTCGAATTTTACACTATTGATCAAAAGTAGAATATTCTCAGTTGACTTTTTACAAGCAAAGAGCACAAACTTAGTCTCACGCCCGTCGGTAAAGTTGCACCATAAATCGCAAAAGATATTAGCACGTGTTCGAGAAATAGAAATTAAGAAATTATTTTGAGAATGCGCAGCACGTTTTTAATTTTTTACTTCTGTGCTGTGCAATTGTCGATTACTTTGTCGCCTTTGCAGGGCTGCGGCAGAGGGTGCTGAGTGCTGCGAGCGTATGGCGCGTGAGCGACGCTAAAACACCGGCGCTGCGATGCAGTGGTGCACAAAGCCGCAGAATTCACTTGTTGGCGCAGTTTTCCAATTCTTCTTTGGCAACTTCTTTTGCTGTTTCGCCACCGGCAAATGGCATGGCATTTCTATGTTCTATTCTTTTTGTTGTTTTTTGTTTTTGTTTGTGTGGCAAAAGTCATTGCAATTTTCGCCTATAACTTTTGTTGTTTCCTTTACGTTTACTGCCAACTCAAGCGATGCCAAGTCATGTCAGCCGGCTTATAACTATGCCGGCAGCTTTGCGGATTACCCCTTACCCCAGCATTTTGTCTTACTATTTTCGTTCTGTTATGTTTCGTTGCAGATCTTGTTGCACCATGCCCGTCTACGTTGACACGCCTTGCTCTCTGCACCCTGCACAGCCCCCCGCCGATTTGTGAGCAATCACTTGCTTGTTTACAGCCTAGCAACGCTGCTGACTGTCGCCAAAGGGGGCTGGCGTGCAAGCAGGCGGCATCGACGACTGCCAGCCAAAGTCACACTTTTCAATAACTCCCTTACAGCGCACTTTTTCACTTCTTATTGCGGGTTTTTACTTCTACTTCCACTTCCTGCCTTGTTACTACCTGGCACGCTGATATTCTCTGCAGCTTCCTGTCGTCTTCTCCCAGAAGTGGCGTTGATAACCCAAAGGATGAATGCATCTACTTGCAACAGCGGCAGCAGCAAGTGCCATGCATTACACATAGAGGGCGTTGAAGGTGCTGCCACTGGTAATGCTGAATGACAGCGGTGATAGTGAGTAAGAACTACAAAAAAACAAGAACAACAACGTAGCACTTCGATTAACAAGAGGCAAGAAATTTCAATTTATCTCGACAAAGTCAACGTTTAAGCAAATAAAAGGAAGTGTGGCTGACGGGGAATATTGAAACGGCTCATAATAGAGATGATCAGTATCGCAATCATTGCCCTCATTATTATTATGATAATACTTTTCTTTCCTCTTGCCATTTCTTGTATATTCCTCTCTTCCTTGTTGGACTGGAAAGTAAGGACGCATGTTCCTCCTTTTTGGCAAACAGTCTGTTGCATTTCGGCGAACACAAATTAAAAACTGGGTACCTTAGGCCGTTTTATGAAGTACGATATATTACTTACTCAATCATTGATCGGCGATCCAGAGACATATGGTCTTATATACTGTTTTATTATCGCTCTCAAGCGACTTAAGAATGACAAAGTACCGACTCATCTATTTAAAGCCAGCGGCGAGGTGCTGAAAAGGCATACTATATTCTAGCTGCTAAGCATGGTTTGACTGGATGTATGAATATGAGTATATATGAAAGGAGAACCCGCAGTATACGCTAATTATTCAGGAATCTGCCTTCTTAACATTTGACATAAAGTTCTTTCGAAAAAGCGTATTGGATCTTAAAGTATAGCTTTAGACCTAACCAATCCACCATAGACCAAATTCTCACAACACATGAAATCCTGGAGAAGGCCCTTAACACACAGATTGACAACCATCAACTTTTTGGCGATATTAAAGAAGGCCATGATGGGAGCGATATTCGTCGCCAGGTGTAAATTTCATATCACGAATCTTATACACTTATACTGGGTGACGTTGTGTGTCACCATCAGCGCCGTCAAAATCTGAAATTAGCTCTCCGAGCCTTCGATACTAGAGGCGATTACAGACAGTATAATGCTACTAGGCTACGAAGATGATATTGATGTCGTAGGACTTAACAACAGAGCCGTTATTTGCTGGAAAAAGAAGCCAAAGAGGTTGGTTTTATGGGAACTGTGTCACTATTTTATCTCGGAACCAGTATAAATTTCACCAATAATCTAAGCCTGACGATGAAGCGCAGAAAATGTCATGCCAATAGGTCATAAAGTGGATCGGCTGACAATGAATAGGCAGATCCTTCTCATAGCGACCTGTCTGCACTTGGCATGTACATCTGTGGTGAACTCGCAAAGCATAGAGGCAACTGGCGAAGTTTTGTATTCTTGGGCCGAGCCGACCCACGGTTGAAAAACTCAGGAAGAAGAAGCCTCAACCATCTTTAATTATTTCGCTTACTTATGCCATATTCTTGGCCACTTCGTAGGGAAACTTGTACAATATTTTCTAGCATTTTTATATATTTAGAGACTTTTTGGATGTCATGTTGGACCATTGTTTCAAGAAGACGCAAAACTTTTACTTTAAATGACCGAAGAGCACTTAGGTTGTGCTTCAATTCAGATACTGCTTCTAAAGAAAGAAGAGGCATATTAAATTGGAAGTTCCTTTAATAAAGCAAATGTAGACAGACACATGTTTCAAATAAGTCAGAGTTTCGAAATCACCAAATTGACATCGACACACAACGATTTATTACTGATGACACGACCGGCTAGCCAAATGACCAGCTACCACATATTTTGAAGTAAATGTGCGATGAACCGAGCAATCTTTAAAAGTCAGTTTTGTGGCAACAGCTGCCAGCAAGCACTGTTGAAAGCTTATCCGTTGGGTAAACAATGTGGAACGACGATGGGAATCTGCATTAGCATTCGCTGCACATACGAAAACGTGGCACGCTGCGGCTGTGTGGAATTGTCGTGCGCCTGGTCAGTCCGGCTCGCCACTGTGCTGTTCGGAGCGCCGCAAACACAATAACGGGCGCATAGACCACTGCTAGCACATATATTTCCACGCGTCACTTGCACATGACGGTAACCCAATGGGCGGTCAGTATAACGGAACAGTGGGTTCGGTTGCTTTGTTTAATGGTACGCTACTAAATAGTAGATCTAGTGGCATAATGAAGTCCAAAAGCATATGAAAATTACTTTTGGAAACCTTGAAGAGACAAGAAGTTTGTATTTTGGCGTTTAATAAAAAAAAATCGCTGTAAAATGTTCTCGTTTTTCATTTGGAATCATTACAAAATGCTGTTTAGCAAAACATCAAAAATTCTTTAAAGACTTTTCCATTTCTTTATCACATGTGGCAAACTTTTCTGTGTCCCTCATTGTTATTTACAAATGTGGCATCAATTGATCACTTTAGCGCCGGTTCGGTTCATTGCATGGCCAACGGCTTTTATTGGTTCATTTACTGACCGGAGAGAGTTGGCTCGTCGCATTGGCTCTGTTGGTCAGGCTGATCAAACCTACACAACTTTAAGTTGATCCAATGTGTTTAGTAGCCGGATTTGAGTGTTGTTGTCATGCACGTTGTACTTTTGGGAGTTAATATTTGTTACGCCGGAAAAAAACGAAAATTGAGAAAGTAAAATTCGGAAAATATGTGCAGAGAGTGCATCACGTACTTATATTGTATGTTGCTGTATATATGTATATCAATATTTCATGTGGAAGCAAATACGAAAGGCTAGGATAGTCAAGCCAAAGGAAAAATGTATCTTGTATAGAAGAATTGTAGAGAAAGCGAAATGTCGTTAATCAAAAAAAAACATATCTGAAAATATGAGAGAGACATTTCTATTTGAAGCAATCTTAAAAACCTGTTCATTTTGAATTTGATAATTTGCAAAACTCCTTATTCCTTCCCGTCACACATTAAGCATATTAACTTCTTCCATATTTCTTAACTGCGCGTATCAAGGAGTTAGCAACAGCTCGAGCACAATCATGCACATAAATCCGACTAAAGAGATCTCATAACGCCACGGAAACTATTAAACGTACCCATAATCCAGTGCCACATTGCTCAAGTTAATTTTCCTTTGGTGTTGTTGCTTAGCCTTTTATTGCGGTTTATGTCCTTCTGTGCCCCATTAGCTATTTTATCCGCTATTATGACAACTGTTGTTATTTCTAACTGTTTACTATTATTTTATTGCCACAGCATCTCGCTGGCTAAATAGTATATTTGTTCTTATTGCTAGGCACTCACACTCATGATAGTGTGGCAAGTTAAATATTATGTTTTATTTGCGCTCAGCTTTTGTTTTTAATCTGTAAACTTGCTCTGTAAATAACGCTTTAGAGCGAGGCTAGTGGGCAGTTAAAAATAAATAATGATACTTTTTTAAATAGGGTTTAAGTGTGTGAGTTTTTCAAGAAATGTATAAAATGCTGTAATCCATTTAGTACAGTTATGCAGTGTTCTCATATATGACTTGACTAATAAAATATTTGGTCTGGCAACGAAAATTTTTCGCTTTTTTCTTGTAATAAAAATAAGGCTTTCTTCGACATAATCTCTGTGCGGTTCCCCAAAATTTGAACTTCAAAAATCATTTATGTGGGTTTTTTAAAATGTATGGTCTTCACTGAGACGATACCTTTTTAGAGTCGTTAAAGTTGGTCTCTTTAACAGCTGTCACTTCGCTTATAACCAGATAACCGGTTTTGATGCCCATTTCATATTGAATAGACTTATTTGCGTTTGCAAATCGTGCAAGTTTATAACCAAATTATTCAAGATTGGCTCGGTATAATCACCTGGCATAGCCGATAATTCAGGCAGCCATGGAACGATTTGGTGCCGCGTTCAGTCTAATGGGCCCTCTGAAGACCAAAACCCGAATATATTAATAATATTGTGGAGCAGAGCATTGAAGAAGAACTGAATCCATCCTTCCGCCATGGCCCACAAAAATTAGAGCTGTGCCCAATCACTTTATGGAAGACTCTGCGGTAGGATCTTGATTTGTGAGCTTACAAAATCCAACTCATGGAAGGATAGAAACTCAACGACTATCAAGCGTATCGTAAATTCACTGAGGCACCCAAAACGAAATGGCCACCGTTCCCGATTTTCACAAGAAAACTTTTTTCAAAACTTTTCATTAAAACCAAAATTGTCGGACTTGGAGTAACTATAATTCACAAGCCATTGTTGAGATGACATTACGTCAGGCAGAGTTAAACATTGGTTCATATTTCTTTATAAATTATGCTGACCAAAAATCTAATTATTTAAGGAAACTTTTGGTGGGGGAAATATCTTTCGTTGTGGGTATGTGGCTGGTCTTCAAAGTCATACAAATTAACACCGCTGGACTGTTTTTGGTCATGTGATGTCGCTTGTCTTTGTAGATAAGTCCGAGTCCACTGACTCCTTGAAATATAATATTCGGACCATTATTGCTAAAATGCAGCAAAAATTTGGCCTCTTGGGTGGAATTTATTCCAACCAGCCCGACCATAACATTTTTTTCATTTTAAAAACTGGTTGTCTACACTCCTATATTGGGTAAGATGAGTGATCGAAGATCGTACGTCGACTGGTATATGTAGTCCTTTGTGAAGCTATAGAAAAGAAGAACTCCTGTGTATGATCTTATAAATTAGTAACGTGCTTAGTAGACAATGCAAATTTGCATAGGCGCTTAATTTCAACTCCCGCCAGTTCGACCTCCTGAATGCAGGAGAGTCAAAAAGAAAGTGTTGAGTTGTTTCCACCTTATCTTCTTCTGTATAGCTTCTGCAAATGGCGTCCGATAAGATTCCCAAGCATAGAAGCCAATAGGACAATGGCTTGTTAAAAGCCCACAACTTGGGAGAAACTTCCTTACTAAGGGCAAAAGATCACTAGATCTCTGGCGACCAATCGTGGGCTTTTGGGACAGCGTATGTACCGATGGTGTCCCAGCACTGGCCAAGCCTCGGCGAATACCAGCTATCTAGTAATAGAATACAAGAGGATACTGGAGCACCGACCCGCCGCTGTGCTATCTGAGTGAATACATACTGGAGCGGTAGATCTACTGCTACCTTATTGGCTGCAACCTCGGCTTGGAAGAAATCTGAAACTAGACTTGATAGAGAGCTCTTGACAGTTAAAACGCTCCTATTGAAACTCCATTACTTAAGAACTGCACCGCCTTGGCGGCCAGGAATGAATCAAGGCAATATTTGATATTTTATCATAATGTGAACCGTATTTCAGAACGCAGCTCTGCTTTGAACAGAACAAATTGTTGTCAAAATTGCAAGGTCTGGGCTTTAAGCCGCGAAGTGGGGCAGATTATATAAAATTCCCTAGCCATTGTGTTGCCATATCATTTTTAACCGGTTTGGCACGTCTATTGAGTCAAGAAACGAAGAAATATTTACTCAGAATCATATCTGGCGAATACGATATCAGAGTGTCCAGTTAAAATCAGCATGAGTGAGCCAGAGCGCTGTTAAGATGGCCATCTTTTTATTATCAGAATGTTGCAGCACCAGTTATTGCAACAAATGGGAAGAATAAACAGCTTAAACAATTATAAAACCATTTACTCCTCAATTTATAGCATTGACAGCAAGCAATAGTCTTAATATTAATTCATTATCTTGTTATTTATCCGTCTATGAACAACTTCATGACTGAGCGCATGAGAGATCACCTTATTATGCAACATTTAAGTGCACAATTTGGACAGTAGTTGCTAGACAACTTAAACATAAACAATAAAACAACATTTCAGCTACAATAAGATTAGAATTTAATTAGGTGAATAAAGCGAATCACAGAGAGGAAAGAGAAATTAAATCTGATAGAGCAAGCAACGGCCAACTATCCACTTTGTCTCCATTTCATTTGAGATAATTAAAAAGCATTTTCGACAAATAATCAGCGCCAGCGGCAGGACGGACGCCGGCTGAGTTTCACTGCAGGCACATGAGACTGCTGCAACTGTTGCTCAGATCTTCCTTTTCGACTCTTTGCTGGCGCAGACACACTAAACGCTTTCCACTGCGAATGCAGCGCGCGGCTGGTAATTCTATTGAAATGACATTTGCACAAAAGCAACAGCGGCAAAAATACTAATGCAATTAAGACATAACGGACAAGTGACGGAAGCGAAGCAAGGCGAGTGATGCGCTGAAAACGAGCGAATTTTGTCGTTTCTTGATTTCATGTTGCATAAGTAGCATGCAACCGAGTAGCGCTAACAGATGTTATTGTACAAGTAACTGTGCATATATGTATGTATACGCGCTGCTGTTCATTTGTTAGTTGGCGTGTTTAACAATACCGTTGCAATCGTTTTCGGTGTTGCGGCAGCAACATCATTTGGCGGCGGGCCAATATTTGTGCCGCCAGTGAAAGGAAAAAGACTGCAAACTCTTGACGGCTCTATCACTTAAGATTTAAATGGACAGTTTGTACTGACGCTGCCGAAAAGTATACAATGTTTACATTGGCTATCAACACAACTGCGCCTAGAAGTGCGCTTTGCTATTTTTATTGCAGCAAATTCAATTATGTTGCAAGCACTCTCTTCTATGGAAGTTAGATCGTGCTGTTTAGAGTTCGCTGCTGAGTTTGTAGGCTGTTGTATTCTTAAGTTGTTACAACAATTGCTGCAATTATCTTTTTTAAAGCGTTGGAACAGCTTATAGTGATTGGGTTCTTACTAAAAATTTTTTTTAGCAATATATGTAAAGAACGACTATACATATCGTCAGCTATAATGATTAAGTTATTTGCCGGATTATATGATTTTGAAATGGAGATGAAGAAAAAATAAATTGCAGTTCTCTAATTAATTTACTAAATTAAATAATTTCTTATGGCAATCAATCGAAATTTTGTTGAAGGGTCCTTGTCATAAAAATTTACTCTACGTCTGTATATAACCCTTAGATTTTAAAATTTTGATCAGAAGTTATTCAGGCGTTTTTGTCCCCTCAAAATTGAGCTCATTTATGCGAATCGCCGATATCGGAATATTAGAATAATGCTGTCATACAAACTGAGCGATGGAAATTATGAAATTTTGCACAGATTTTTACTCAAAGCAAGAGTTTATAACCCCTGAAGTAAATAATCAGCTTTTGTCACTATAACATATAGCTGTCATACGAAGTGATCAGACGAAATCAAGAGCTTGTATGAAATACTTTTTCGTTTGATGAGATATCTTCAAGAAATTTGGCATGGATTATTTCCTAAAGAAATAAATCAGATCGGATCACTGTAGCATATAGCTGCCATACAAACTGATCAGTGCTGTTGTAAGGAATAGTTTTTATTTGTGATGGATATGATATTTGAAAAAAATATTCATTCCGAAAAAAATAAAATTTTAGAGTTAATCTACATTCATGAAGATGTCTCAATATAAACGTTTTCGGAAGCAACAAAAAATTACGAATTCTGTAGGAGATTCAATGATGTTATGAAAGCACAGAGGCTTAGTAATCGTAAAGTTAAAAACACCACGCTGGTGGGCAATACACCACCCACTCTTCCTCAATTTCCATACATGTATGTAATATTCAAATAATTTTCGTTTCAACCAAATTTAAAATATCACTTAAATCACATTTACAATGCGGTTATTAAAATGTCATCAAGTAAGCAACAGTAAAGCACCAAGAAACTGCTGGCCTGCATCCAAAATGATTGCTACCAAAGCCTTTGAAGTTTCATTGATTCAAAAAGACTTGCCGCATTATGAATATTTGCTCATGCAATGCTAAATGCAAAGTTTATTAATTTTTTCTTGGTATTGGAGAGCAGCCAACAAGTGACGAGCGAGCGTTTTGTAGGTTATTAAATAAGGCACGACATTCGCGCTGAAAAGTGTGTTGACAACAGTCAAAAGCCAACCAGTCAGCCAGGCAGCCAGTCAGGCAGTCAGGCAGTCTGTCAGTCAAGCAGCCAGTTAGCGTGTGACTGAACGAGGCTTAAAGCCATGGCAATTTTGTTGCCAGTAATGTTAATTTCAATTACTTCAGCTTTGATTCGGCGCACACCCGTACGCCTGCCCCCAAAGGGTAGACTACGTAATCCGTGCGGAATATAGTGAGCTCATTTCATTCAAATTATGTATATTTCATGTGACATTTGACTTTACTTTTCACACTGCACTTCACTTGCATTGGCATACATTCTATTTGTTTAGGCACGAGTTCATGTGTGTGTGTGTGTGTGTTGGTGTACATACGTGTGTCTTGTACAACAGAGGTAAATGTGCGCTGTGGCGTATGAGTAACGCATTTATGCATTGCTTAACTTTTAATATGTACGTGTATTTGTGTGTGTGTGTGTATGTATGCGCACGTTAGTGCAAACTTGCGATTGTAAAAATAATAAAGCGCATGCATAGAAGTGCACAGTTGCCTGTGAGCTAGCTCACTTCTATAAGCAGGTCATAGGTTGCGCAAGTTGAGATTAAATATGAAGAGATTGTGGGTTATTTGTTGGCAATGGCATTTTATAGAATTTAATATTTTAAATTTAATTATGAACTGCAAATATTATATATGTTGTGCTATAGTTCTGGATTTGCTTAATGTGTCATATGCAATATTTGAAGTTATAGTTTGAAATGCCTTGTGTTGAAGGTAGCACACAAATATCAGAATCTGCTTAAAATTATTGGAAATATTTTCAGGGAAAAAATTAATTTACATAAGATAAAAACGAAAATTTCGATTACATCGAAGCTATAATATGACACGCATGTACATTCTTCATACATTAACTGTAAAAAAAAAATATTTTTATTTTGATTTTCATCTGACAGTTTGTATGCCAGCTATATGCTATAGTAATTCGATCTAAATGATTTCTTCGCAGAATACACGATTATCTTAGGCAACAATTTACACTAAATTTGGTGAAGATATCTCGTAAAATGATAAAGTTTTCCATGCAAGCACTTGTGTCCGTCCCTTCAGTTTGTATGCCAGCTATATGATATAATGATCCTAACTGAACAATTTGTTCGAAAATTGCAGCATAGCCTTCAGCAATGGTCACTGACCAATTTCTTGAAGATATCTCGTCATGCAAGCCGTTTGTTCCGGCTCAATTTGTATGGCGGTTATATTATATGATATAATGGCCGAAGATCGGCGGTTCTGACAAACAAGCAGCTTTTTGAAATGAGTGGATACAAAATTTGTAATGTATACCTCAAAAACTGAGAAATTAACTTGCATACATGTATACAGTAGAGTGACGGTCGGAGAGAGGAAAAGCCAGATTAAAATAAAGGACCGACATTACTGGAGTGGTATTTCGCTTCTCCGCTAATGAAACTTTAAAAAATATATCTCACGAGTTGAAAAAAAAATCAAAAATTAACGAAACAGAGGAGTTTAAGATTTATCACAATTTTTGGCTCTTTTGGGTCTGTCCGACCATATTTTAATAAAGTACACATGAATTGTTCTTCATCTGAGGCCCTGTAGCAAAAGCGAAACGTTAATCAGCTTCTAATAGCTATTTATACCCCACAGAGACAGTTATCTCAATGACCTGCCTTCCAATATGCTCTAACTCTTTTAATGACGTTGCGCCTTTCTTACTTCAAGTCGCAAAAATAGAAAAAAATAATATTTTGCGCTTCATATACACTTTCGCCATCATAATTTTCAACCTCCCCTCCTCTTTTGCAGCAATAAATTGTAAAATGTTCAGCGAGTAATTTAAGGTGAAATTTCCATCGCAGTTGACTTGGAGTAAATCAAACGCCTGGCCCTGTTGTTGCTGCGAGGCACGTAAAAACATATGTTTACACTGAAATTTTATATAAACAGCTTTATCAGCGATCGTGCGCGCAGATCTTATCAAGTGTTGTGACTAGATATCGCTGGTAGCTGTAAGCAGCCAAGTAGTGCCTCCACAGATTTGTTTTATTTAGCATAAATTCAGAAGTTGTCAGATAACCGTTATATGGCTTTATTTGTCTCATTTATCGCACAGCAGCCAGTGCCGTGTATTTTGTGTTGCTAGTTTCAATCTGGCTACGAACGAATTAGCATAAAGTAATTAAAGCGCACTTAAAAAGTCACAACAAATGGCCCATAACAGCTGGCCTCGGGTACTGTTTCTGTACTTGCTGCTCCTGCTGCATTGTCGGCAGCATGCTGCCACGCCCAATCGGCGCATCATCTACAAATTCACCGATTGTAATGTCGAACAACTGCAGCATTTGCCCAAACTCGCGTCGGTCTACGAGTTGTCCGCTGTGACGTGCAACATCTCAACGCTGCCAAACGCATACTTCACGCGCTTCACCTCACTCACCGCGCTGGAAGTGCGCGAGAGTGGCCTGGCGAAAATTGACGCCTACGCGCTCAATGGACTGGAACAGCTGCAGTGGTTGGCTCTGCCCTGGAACTACATCACCGACGTCAAGCCATGGTCTCAAGCGCCACTAAAGGCGTTACACACGCTCGATTTGGAGGGAAACGCTGTGAAAACGCTCAGCGCCGAAAGTTTCATGCGCTATCCAAATCTACATTATTTAAGCCTGGCTCATAACATGCTCGAGCGCATCAGCGGTGACGCATTTACGCATTTGCCACATTTGAAGCATTTGAATTTGGCGCACAATCGTCTCGGCGCCATTGAGTCGCTATATTTTCGTGGTTTGCAACATTTAGCACATTTATCACTGCAACATAATGCGATTGAGCGCGTGGCTGGCGACAGCTTCGACACGAATGCACATCTGCGTTCTCTGCGTTTGGATGTCAATAAGCTGCGGGATTTGGAATTTCTACGCAGCAATGCTTTGACACGCCTACTGCATTTGAATGTGTCACACAATCGCATCGAAGTCGTTGATGCCTTCGCGACTGGGGAGTGGGCGTTGATGGATTTGGATCTCAGTGCGAATCGGCTGGTGGAAGTGAAGGCAGATACGTTCGATGGTCTGGCCGCGTTAATGGTGAGTTGAGTGTATTGAAAACGTGCAGGCTAGAATAACCGAATTGTGCAAGCTTGAAACGCTGGAAGTGGCTAAATGTCTGTCTGATAGGGGAAATTTTTTCCAGAAATTTTTTTTAAGATTTATATTACTTCGTAAATCTTTCTAAATTTGAATTAAAATCTTAGATTTAGGGGGTTCTCTGCGTTATATCCCTGCTGAAGGATATTATTCCTTGGGCCAAGAAACAAATCAAAATTAACAATTTGCCTTTTTTATTATTATTTTTTTTATTTTTTGTTTTTTTTTTTTTTGTATTTTTACAAAATTGCAGTCTTTTCATTTAAACCTTTTCTCTTTCTCTCTATACTATCTTGTTTATAAAGAGCTTCAAGGAGAGAGTACTACGCCTGAATAAAACGTATTTACATTGTATAATTACACATTAATGTGTAGTAATCATTACTATAATTTTTATTCCTTAATGGGTTAAGTATTACTTTGTTTGTGGAAATAATTGCCGTTAAGTGAGCTGAATTTAAACATTCATTCAATGTGCAATAAAGCGTGTATTTGCTTTGTTTAAAAGCATGTTTGTATGAGTTTATTAGTATATGTTAGCTTTTGTGTGACCGCTTTGAAATACGGTGTGAGTAGAGCCACGCACACGCACTGTCGCTTTGCCTCGCCTTCTATGCACACACATAAGCAACCACCTGAGTGACAGTCGTTCAAATATTTAGACATTTTAGTGTTTTAAAGGGTGCTTCTACGGCAATTCAGACAGAGTAGTTGAGTTAATCGCGCTTCGGATATTCGCTTTCACAAATTTAAACCGTTTATAAGGTGAAATACTCAGGGCTTATCTTTGATAGAAAGCATACATGGAGGCCATATATGTATTTAGAAGAGAGTAAGGAAGACATCGGTTGCGTTAAATTGCTATAGAGAAAGGTAGGAAATCTATACGAAGGTGATGCTTTAGCTTAACGAAGCCGTAGTCAAGCCAATAATGCTCTAGCGTGTGATCGTCTGGTGGAGGGTACTCTAAAAGGGCATACTTCCTGAGAAGCTTGAATATGTATGCCAAAGAGCGGCTCTCTTCGGCTTTTTCGGTTCTTTGGGAGCTATACCAACAATAGTAGTTAATACCATTTTCAAAAAGTGTCCATGAGCATTGCGAGCTGAGTATATAAGAGATCTGCAGAAAGACATGACGTAATTATATCCTGCATATCTGAAAACTTAGTTCACTGTATCGCAGGGTCTACTCACACACCGACGAAAGATATGCGAAGGAGTCACTCTGCAGGCTCTTTCAGAAAGATAAGCATTCACTCCGGCAGCAGAGCGGAAATACTAACACTGAGCTTGTTAATGTGCGCTTAAAGCTAGTCAAGAAGTATCTGCCTCCACTAGAAATTCCATCAAGTTATCTCGCAAGTATGCCCCAATAAGTATGCTGAATCCAGTATCCGCTGTAAAGTCTTTTAGTGCCTTCAGCGATTTTGCTTCTTTCAATTTCGGCTTATTTTTGGGATGCCTTTTGTACAATTGCGACATCACAATTATAAACCCACGTTTGATGAATGTAGGCTCCGCAGCTACATACATATCTACACAAGTCGCCAAACATCTGTTTTTTGAACTCTACTCGACGTTGCTTTGGCAAAAAATGCTTGTCTTTTGATGCGAGTCTTCCATTGACACGCTTCATACCTCCAAACCATTGACCAAAAATATCTTGGATGGAGCCGTAAGAGATGTTGAGATCCTCTGAAGTTTTTTGACGACTTCAAAGCCTTTACTGTATGCTTTATGCTACTTAAATATTTGCGTTCGTGGTTAAGAAACTACAAAACACTTCTGCATATATTTCACAATACTGTTGCCTTGATTTTGACATAATATTTCAAGTAGACTCGTTGCTCAATTTTTATATTTCATGATAAAAATCTTCAACCTCCGGTTGAAAAATACACACTAATTGACATATTTACATGTATGGGAAAAGCTATGAAAAAGGTGCAACCAATCAAGGGAGAATTTTTCCTATTATATTTGATCCCGCAGTCCGTGTCATATTTGATCACTTGATATACACACCCTTTATATGCTTAACCAATTTATTTACACATTATTGCGCATTATGACGTGCCGATTATAAATCTAGCCACATACACACACAAACGCATGTGTAAATTCAGCCATTTGTTTACAAGTGGATTTGTAACTACATATATGCTAGTTTATATATATTTTATTCACGTGTGTCTGCTTTAGTATGTACCCGCCAACATATTTACTTCGAGGCTTCGATGTTTATGTTTGTGTCTGTGTGTAAAGCAATTAATCGCCTTTATTTATATGTCAACGCACAACTATAAAGTACATATTTGCATGGTTATGTAAATAAGCTTTTGTTGCTGTTGTTGCTGTTGAGGTTGTGTGGTGCTAAAGCTGCTGGTTATGTTATTCATACATATGTTGTTGTTGTTATTGCTGTTTTTTATGGTACTTTATTGCGAATGTTTATTGGATTTCATTTAATTTCATATCAATTATTTACCGATTTAACAGCAAGCATGCTTATTTGATTATTCTATAATTTGTTATGCAACAGGAATTGTGGACGGTGGCTAGCATAATGATTGTGTGAGGATTGGTTGATATGTGTGCTTGTTTTTTTCGGTTTATTTAATGAGAAGATGATGTTTACGGGGCATCTATACAGGATAAAATTTATGGCATGCTAAGTGTCAAATGTATTGCCATTGCCATTGCCAAATCTGTATGTGGGCATTTGTTATCATAACATAATCATTTGCGAAAAGGCGTCGGATAGGTAGGTCTGAGCTGATGTAGCGCATGCTTTGAGCTCTTGAACTGTTTAAATCTTTTATGTGGAAAATAAAAAAAAAGAAGATACATCCTTTTTTTTACAATTGTATTTCTGGGAAAAATAAGAATTCATATTTTGGACTACTATATAATAATTTTGGCATAATTTTATATACCAATTAAAATATTTAATTTAATATGAGCAATGATATTTCGATTTATGTGTATTAAATTTAAGACTTCGCTCACTCCCAACCCAAGTGGCATAATTTTCTGTAAATTAACAATATTGAACTCATTATTAATATGTTGGAAAAATGTTATTTTGAAAATGCATTTTATTTTTATAATATAACACAACCGTCTTAATACTGGCTCTTCTACATTTCATACTACCGAAATGAAAATACCGTTGGCGTATAGGAAATGGGATATATTGCCTCTTTGAAATTTTCATAGCAATGAAAACTGCGCTGTAAAACTGCTGAAGTGACAGCTTATTGCTTACAATATATGGAGTCTCCACTGGCAATAGACACGGCAATGTAGTTAGTATGACATACATACATTTTATGCTGTCGAGATGCCCCGTTAAAGAAATGTTCCGCAAAAGATTTTTATTTTTAATCCGGTTACTCTTACGATCTACGCCCAAAACCTATTAATCAAGAGACTAGACCAAATGTAGTCAGCATGTTAAAATCACTGTTTTTTTAAAAAGGAGGACTTATTTTGTTGAAAATCTCCACTTTCTGCAGTTACAAAAAACATATTTGTACATATGTATGTATGTATGTATATATACTATTTACATGTGCTAAGAAAATGCAAAAAAAAGTCCCCACTAACCTGTCTTTTTTTTTACTTCTGTAACTGCGAAATAATTCATTTTCTTAGAAAACTTATCACAGTACCGTATATAAAGGATGATCCATTTCAAGGTTCCGTATTTTCAAAAAAAAAAAAACATTAAAACTAAGTTTATTTTCGTTCAAAGAAGATTTTTTGGCATTTATTTTTTGAGGATTATGTCCTTTCAATGTTTTCAATTTTTAACTCATTTGCGAACTGCGGAATGTTTTGCTTCAAGACCTGAATCTGAGCGAGATCGTCCGCATAGAATTTAAACATAACGTATCTCCACAGGAAAAAGTCTAACGATGTGACATCACATGATCTAGGTGGCCAATCGACTGACCCAAAACATAAAATTATCTCCTCAACGAAGTGTTTTTACATTAAATCCATTGATTGATGTGATGTGTGGGATGTGGCGCCGTCTTGTTGAAACGAAATGTCGCCGAGATCATAAGTTTCGATTTCAGGCATCAAATAGTCAGCTACAATGGAATGGAATGGAATTCTCAATGATTCCACCGGCCTACAAACCACACCACACAGCTGTTTTTTCTAGATGAAAGGGCAGCTATTTAATATTTTCAGGTTGCTCTTCGTCACAAATGCGGCAAGTTAGTTATTTTTCATTGAGCCAGAAATACGGCTCCTCGCTCAACGAGACTTGGCTCGAAAACGTCGGATCATCTTGGAGATTTTCTAGAGCCCATAGAGCGAATCGATATCGCTTCGGAAGGTCCAGCGGCTTCAGTTCTTGCACAAGCTGTATTCTGTATGCTTTCAGCTTCAGATCTCGACGTAAAATGCGACAATTCGTTCCATACGTCAATTCGAGTTGCTGCGAGATGCGCCGAATCGACTCTCCACAGTTACCGTGTACATTCTCAGCAACGGTGGCTATATTTTATTCGATCGAACATTATCCAATAATAAATACTGGGTCGTAAGATGGGTGATAGTATTGCGAGTAGCACGCTCGGTAGGTCGACTTTATTGACCATAAGTTAAGCGAAGCGCACGAAACGCATTTTTTACAGAGCGTGAATTTTCGTAGTAAAGTTGAAAGATTTGTAATTGTTGTTCAGGCATTAATCTTTCCATGGTGAAATACCAAACTATACTGAACAAAAAAACATGACAACTTCACACGACTCACTTGTGATCTGTCACAAAAAACTTATTATAAAAAGTATCTCTACTAGGATCATTTCTTATTTTTATGCCACCTGAAAGTGGAGGTTACGGACTTTTATAAAAAGCACATATCTTGAGTTGAGAATTTTCAATTAAATTCTGCAAAATTACAAAGATATTGCCGAATTTGGGCAAAATAAAGTAATAATATAATTTTAAATAATTATGAATTTAAAAAACACACTGTGTTTGTAACATAAAGAGGAAGTTTGCACCAAATTAAAATGAAATAAAATATCTTCAAGAAAAGAATAAGAAACTCAAAAACTGGGTTATTTGAATTTTTATCATAAACTTTGAGGTTATGCGAGAAACTTGTTTATAACACAGTTTTAGATCCTTTCATTAACTACAACTTTGTATTGTATTTCCCTAAGGCTCGTCGTTTTGCCGGACATCGTTATAAACCATTTTTAACTCTGAGAAATTCAGCCACGTCTCCCTCTTCCTCTTCGCGACCTCAAATCGCTTCTAGATTATTATATTTTTTCATTTTTATTTTCAAATTCTTTTGCAATAGGATTCATTCTACTATGATTTTTGTTTGATTACAAAAACTACCTGCCCCACTTATACAGGATGTCCCGAAACTAACGCAAGATTTAAATATGCCGCCTTTTCAATTATTCTTCACAGTTGATGAAGTCAAGATACTAGCGCACATTATGTATGAAAAATAACTACAAATATATCATACATATTTTGTATGAAATTTACGAGCTACGACCATTAAGCCTTCATAATGAAGACACGTTGTTCCATGGTGTAACGCTCCATATTTACTAAACTTAAATTTTCAGATGCCATTTTTTTTTTGTTTTTTTTTTTTTTTTTTGATTGTCAACACCTTACTACATAAAAAGCGAAAAATTTAAACCTTGCCTTGCGTTTATGTTGGAACACCATTTACTTTCTAACTTGCATTTATTGTGGGACACCCAATATTAAAGAATTTACAAGCTTTTTAACTCAATAAGTCATATTTGGAACACCAAAAAATTATGAAAGTCCAAACTTATACATTGCACTGGAAGATATTTAACTTAAATAAAAAAGTTCACCTAAGACTTAATTGCATTAATAAACTTAATCCATCGATTTGAAATCCTTAATATTGTCTTTGATAAGTACAAAAGAGCCAAAGAAAGGCTGTCACTCCTTTTTCAATCTCACAGCTCAAGCGTTTGGGAAAATTGCCTTGAAATCCGCACGAACAAAGTGCTCCTTAAGAAATCAACTCAAATTGCGACTGACGAAAGCACGCACACTTGCATTCGCGCATTACGGCGCGTGTCAATAGCAGTCATGTTTCTGATTTCATTCATTTCTTTTTGATCTAGAAAACTGCATTTCATTGCACCGCAAAAAACGAACACCCCAAGAAAATCTTCTTACACTTGAGCTGTCTTACTGTCAGCGCTGCCAGTTACAACATTCATTTCCAAAATTCTTACTGCGCTTTGACCACTCATACTCTCTACTCTTTGATTTCTCTTCCGCAGCATCTTAACCTCAGCGCCAATGCCTTGCATATGCTTGCCGCGTCCTGTCTGGACAAGCTCATCAATCTGGAGACGATCGACCTGTCCGCCAACAATTTGACACAGCTACCCATCGGACTCTTCGATGCGCCCACCCAACTGCAGCGCGTCAATTTGTCACGTAATGCACTGCCGACCATCCATGCCGAACTCTTCGCGCAGCTGCCCTATCTGCGTGCGTTGGACATGTCAGGGAATCAATTGTCATCCGGCGCATTCATCGCTCATCTCTCGCCGCTGTTGCCGCACTCGGCACTTACGCTGGATTTAAGTGAGAATCACTTAACGGAACTTGATGGCGACGCCATGACGGCGTTGCAAGTCTGTGGTGCGAGCGTTGATTTGTCCGCCAACCGCTGGCATTGCCAGTGGCTCATTGTTGAGCTGGTGCGCGCTCCAGCGCACGTACACTTCGGACGCAACTATTCGCTGGCGTCGTCGTGGAGTGCGGCGTTGCTCAACGTGAGTGGCATTGATTGCTATGATGCGGAGAGTCAGCGCAGTCTTGTAGTGCTGGACGCCGGGCGTTTGTGGGAGCGCCGCCATATCGGGGGTGATGTTGAGTGCACGGTAGGTGCCATAAAAATGCTAATTGGCCTCGCGCTTTGATGTGATTTGCATACACACAACACAAACACACACAAACAAATTGTTGATTTGTGCTTCATTGCAGACGTTCGTTGATCCTGTTATGCCAACACCGCCGCCACTGGTTTGGCCGCGTGTGCGCGTGGACCGTTTCGACTCACGCTCCATTATCATTTGGATGTTGATTGCCATTGGCTTAGCGTTCACCGGGCTGCGTATAGCGCGTCAATTGATCGACAGACGAGAGCAAACCAAGCGTGTGAAGAAATTACTCGAGCTGGTAATCGATTACAGAGTACTTATTCTACACTTACCGTTAACGATATTTATTTTCATACTTTTGCAGAAGACACAGGAGCTGACGCGACTCACGGCGAAAAATGTGGAAAGATTCAATGAGCGCACTTAAAAACTATACTAATCTCTCGGCATAACGCAGAAAATCATATTGTCGAGAAGCTTAAGCTAAGTGTATTACATAAATAAAATAGCTTTAAGCAATAAACTTCCTGAAATTTTTTCAAATGCGATAGGTTTAGGGTTAAAGCAATTGCTTCGACTTTTAAAATTAGTGCATGAGCGATGTAAAAATAAATTTTTAAAAATGAAAACCAATCTAGTTTCGTAAAGATAAGGTTTTGACATGCTGCAGTATAAATGAATGTCAAACTAGCACACTAACTCTAAACAAAGTACTTTCTTTAATCCTTTTTTGACGTTATGAACCAATATATTTTTCTAAAAAACGAACTAAAAAGAGAAAGAGGGACGAAATTGCTGTAATTTATATTTGTATCATTATTGGTCAAGGCATCACAATACTAACAAATATACGTATATCTTAAAGAAAGTTCTGAATTTTTTGAAAGTCGCAATACTTTCAGTGGCGCAAAGAATGAAGTGACGATGGACAAGCTAATGCCATACAAATCATCGGCAACTGCAATAAACAACACAGAAAGAATTTCAAAATACAATCTTCAGGTCTATTGAAGGAAGTTTTCAAATTTCTCAAAGAGTAAGACATTCAATTTTGAATTTTTAAAATCATTCAAAAGCGGACAGATCTAAGTTTAGCTTAACGGAAGATTTCTAACAAAGTGAAAGTGTAACATCAGGAGTTGACGAGCCCGATTCCCTAATCTATGACGATGGAATAAATGTTATCTCCGCAGATTACAGCAAAGTGGCTGAATGAGATGGATCCCCAAAAAGGGAAGCCCCACAAATAATGCTGATTACCGTGGGATTAGCATCCTCCACAGCCAACACACTGACTGAACCTTATCAGTGTGGACTTAGACCCGGAGAACACATTATTGATTGCACGAAGGGGCATGTCTCTATGGATTTATGTCTGAATTTTGAACTAATACGATTATTTAAACTTATGCTGAATAAATCCAAAGCTCCGTCAGAGTAGGGAAGGACCTCTCCCAACCGTTCGAATCTCTACCATTTGACTTCTTCAATATATTACTGGAAAAAAATACAAGCTGCAGAGCTAAACAGTCTCTACATTAGCGACGTTAGATTTGATCTGTACGGATTGAATAAGGAATCGAAGCGTATGGGTCTGCTTGTGAACGAGAAGAAGACGGCATATCTCTTGTTTGAAAAAAAAAGTCTTCGTATTCGCGACATGGCTCATGCGTCACTGTCGACAGTCATGACACTAAAGTCTCAACGCAGAAGCGCTCTCGTCAAAAGGTGGTATTTTGGAATGAGTATGCAGTTGAGAAGTAAAATACTATTTACGAAAAAGGGCAAACTCTACAAATCCCTCATCAGTAGTCATCAGAATCAATACCCGGCAGTCGAACCATATAAAAAAGAAATCCATTCCATTTGAGAGATCAAGCAGTGAATGATGCTTGATATCTCCAATTGGTGTGAAATAGCAAACAGAAGAAACGACTGGAACGCTGTTCTTAACTCGGCCGGTAAAGAGGAAGAAGCCAGAAAAATCACTTAATATTATTTTTATTCAACTATAAGCTTTTTAAAATCCCACACAGTAAAATTTGTTAGAGAAAGGAAACATTCAAGCGTAAACTAAATTACTTAAAAAATATATTCGATATTTTTATGAAAAGAGAAGATTACGATATTCCATGTGAATTTAATGCCGCCTTTACCTTATTCGTAAATACGATCGATAACTGCAGCATACTTCTGTAGTATGATCTTCCGACGCGATTTCAGAGTTGGGCCCAACTCTCCGGTAGGTATCGAGAAGTCATGCGGTAGGATTGCAAACTTCTGTACCTTCTGTGCGTTCGATAGAGCACGTGTGTTGGCGCGCCTAATGGCTGCCTCTATGCTTTCCACTATTTTTGCGTCAGGTTTTACTAAAACATTGGCAACCTGCGATTCGTCTATCTCGGTGGGTATGTTTAAAACCTCCGATAAGCGTGTATAGTTGAAACCCAAATTTTGCAGCCACTCAATTACATCGGAATGAAGCGTGTCCAAAGGCATGCCCGTGTGTGGATCAATGTCGGTCTGTAATGGAGTAATTAATGATAATTGCAAATGCGAGAGAGTGAACTTGATGTTCCGTTTACCTTCAGTGTTAGCAGTATGCTGAGATATTTGCGATGGTCGCCAACAAGCAGCGCGTTGCTAACACAGGGCAATTCCGCCTTGACAAGACTTTCTACATGCACTGGCGGTATATTTTCACCGCCGGCTGTAATGACCAACTCCTTGATACGGCCAGTGATGATGATGCTGCCATCAGCTTCCAAATAACCCAAATCGCCTGTTAAGAACCAACCATCGTCTTTCAGTACTTCCTGTGTTTTCTCCAATTCATTGATGTAACCCATCATAGTCGAGCGACTACGCAGACATATCTGTATTCAGAGAGAAAAGAGACCAAAAGTGGTTATGACTTGAAAACTTAAGAACTTTGAAAACTTTTTTAAGGTATCGCGTGTTTGAGTTCATTCAAGTATCCTCTTTTTATATAAGTTTACTCACCTCGCCATGTCCCTCCTTATTTGGGTCGTTAACTTTCACTTCAACGCCATCTATGACTTTTCCGCAACTTGTGAAATTGTTGTAAATTTGATTTACGGATGCGGCACCACCAGTTTCGGATAGTCCATAAGCCTCAAAGAGCGGCATGTCCAGGCTTGTGAAGAATTCTTTCAGTTCAGTTGCAACGGGCGCACCGCCAATTATTCTCCAGCTGCAGCACTCAAGACCCAAAGCGACTTTAACTTGGTGCGTAATCTTTGATGCCAACCACAATTTCAACGAATAGCTTCTGCAAGCAAAAGAGTTGTTTCTAATACTACCGGCTTTAATATCAACTGAATACTTACGTTGCTCCATTTTTATTCAGATAGTGTTCCAAGGTCACACGCCTTGCCCAGTCCAACGTGTAGCGTGAAAGACTCGATGACTTCGAAAAGGCTTTTTTCAACTGTTCCTGTATCTTCTCGTACACACGTGGCACACCGAATATGCAAGTGGGACGGGCCTTGGCAAAGGTCTTCGTGAGTGTGCCTTTGAGCGCATCGCGATCGGCGAAATATACACAGCTGCCTTTATCCAAATTCAAATAAACGTCAAAGATCTGAGCGGCAATGTGATTCAAAGGCAAGTAAGAAACTATTCTTTCAGCAGGTTTCCCATATTTACACAATGCAGCGTTAACACATGTAGCATTCATGACGACGGAGTCGTGAGAGAGCATTGCAGCTTTGGGTAGACCCGTTGTGCCAGACTAAAAGAGAGTAAATAAAATTTTATAGAAATTTACAACTAAAGACAAGAGCAAATACTAATTCAACATAAGTTCCCAAATATTGTAATATATGTCAGAAGTGTCACCCAGACATGTGAACTCATACTTACCGTGAATATTAACATTGCACATTCATTAGCGGCGACAGCACGTTCACGTCGCGCTAATTTCTCGCGCTCTTCATTGCCGAAGTCCAAAGCAAACAAATCCGCCCAACGATAATAACCCTCCTCGCTGCCGACAAAATCCTCGAATGGTCCATGCAATTGGATAACCGCACTCAAAAGCGGCAACTGGTCCTTGACTTCACGCACCTTTGCCATTTGAGTTGCATCATCTACAACGCAGACGGTGGCCTGTGACGTAGCAAGCACATGCCGCACAGCCTCCGCTGAACTGCTCGGATATATGCCCGACACAACGCCGTTGGCGCACAAGGCACCCAATTCGGCATAAAACCATTCGGGGCAATTGAAAGCTAATATGCCAATGGAGGTGCGCGGTCGCAGACCGACATGCAAGAGCATAAGTGCTGCCTGTTCTACATGACGCTCGAATTGATTGTAGGTGACAGTTGTCCAGTCGGTGTTCGGATCTTTCGGCTCATTGGCGTAGACGAGCGCCGGCTGTTCGGGAAAACGCGTACATGTTTTGTGAAAGAATTGCGGTATGGTCTGTGGCACTTTGGCGGAGATACCCTCTGTGCCGATGCGCAATTTTATCGGTTCGGTGAGCGAGATAGAGATATAGCTGCTAGCTGGTTTTACCGCACTCACCGAAGTTGAGACGTCTGTGCTCTCGTTCATCATTGCGGTAGGCGAGTTTTCAAGTTGTTTGTGTGGAATATTTTTTGCTCTCAGTGTTTAATGTGTTTGTAGTTTCGGTCTTATTGCGCTGATTAACACTTGTGTGGTTGCTAAAGTCTGCAAAGGCTATTTAAAGCAATTCTTAATTGCTTTCTCCTCCGCTTTGTTATCAGCGCCAATCAAAGAAGCTTAACCCCGTTCAGTGTAGCTATTTTAAAATACATTTGTCATTAACGAGACAATATTTGTAAATAATCTTACTTAATAAATTCTATTTTATTCATATTTCGTCTGTATATTTTGAATATTTTGATAATCACGTAATTTTGGTTCAAAGCTCACACTGTATATCGGTTACCAAAGCATTACAGTGATATCCCTTAAGAAAATATTATTATTATTTTTTTTTTTGTTTGCTAAAGAAATCAACTATAGGAACTTCATTTACCAAACTTAACACGGAACTTAGGACTGAAGAAAATAAGCAGAAGAATTGGTGCTAAGCAAAAAAAAAAAAATATTTCTCTCTTTCACCGGGATCTTCAAAATGTAATAATTACGAAACAAGAATTGTATAAATAGTAAATGTAAAAAATAGTTTTCTGAAGGATCTTTGGAAATTCAAACAAGTTCTAGTTTAGAGAAAAAGTTGAAAATACATATATTATATTTCACTACGTCTCTACAAACTCTTTTTTAAATCATTTTTTATAGCACATTTTTAAGAAAACACCACTTATACTATATGTATATTGATTAATGACAAAAAAAATTGTATGTAATATAACTCCTTTCACTCAACTTCAGAAAACCAAAATATGTAATTTCTCAAAAATAGTTTCTTGACTCACTTGCGCACAACCGTTTTCCTCGACACTTGAAAATCTTTTGAACCTTTTTCTCGGAGTGGTGGTATACTTATTGCCGCTGCCTAACACGGGTTACGCACTTTGTGGTCGGTAGGCTTATCAGGCCGGCTAGACAAAAAACATAAAAAATCATAATGTGTATGCTAAATCAGTATTTGTAAATATATGTATATGTATATGAAACTCTTAAACACCCATAGTTCGTGTATGGTTTGGTGATATGGTCCACTAAGAAACCAACTCCCGTTATCACCGTTATCAGCGAAAGCAGCGCCGGCAACATCATCGCACGATGTGTTTCTAACGTTACCACTGCTGCTGGGGATTCTTAGCGTGGTTGTAGTTGTTGTACATAGGCATCTTGTGCAGCGATAAGACAATGACGAGGCGGGCACAGAACTTCGAACGGTTCCAATGACACTTTGGTCAAAGGTTTATTAAAGGCAGAAACGAAAAATATATATAAATGTAGTACTCATATTATTTTTGTGTTTATTTATTTAAATACTTGGCATTATTTCCCCAATAAATGAATGTTTACAGATTAAGACGTTCGATGACTCTTTGGCATATGTGGTAAAATGTTTCAAGATTAAGTTATTTAAGGCATATACCACTGTATGTATGTATAGCATGCATAAAGTATATTAGAGTGGGTAAACTGAAATTTATTATTATTTTTATTCATTTTATCTCTGGTTTAAACTGGTTGAACCACAACTCAAATATTTCTCTTCTAGTAGCGCGTAAATATTAATTCAAAGGTCCTCCGCTTTCCAGTTTTTCTATTAATTCCTTATTGTTGGAAATATAAATTTATATCATTCATATGAAATTATATAATTATCGATTTTTTTTACACATCCTAATGTATATGTATTTTATTTAACCTGGACGTATCTAGAATACCCTTTTAGAATATTTCGAGGCCACAAAGTAGTATATTTACCTTGTGTAGAAGAATTCAATTTTGAAGTCAATATTTTTAAGAATTTTTATTTAATTGCAATATTTAAAATTAAATTGATCTTTATAGTTACAATGTACTATAAAATAGGTGTATGTAATGAAAAGAGATTCACCATTTCTGCAATAGCTGCCTTCTTTAATATGGTACACATTATGGTATTATATATAAAAGATATAGGTAATTGACCAAAGACGCACGTCTAAACTGCGAGCTGAGACAATATGCCACTTTTCGTTTGGCAATAGGAGTGGCATGATTTTGACAGCCCGTGGCGGCCACGCTTGTTTACGAAGTTATGTCAAGTTTTGTCAGTGTGATAACTAACGGGGCATCTCGACAGGATAAAATTTATGTCTTACCAACTGCATTGCCGTGCCTATTATGTCTCCATGGAGACTGCATATTACTTATTGCTTAAAATATATGGAATACTAATTAGTTTGCCATATATTGTAAGCAATAAGCTGTCACTTGTCAGCAGTTTAACAGCGCAGTTTTCATTGCTATGAAAATTTCCAAGAGGCAATATATCCCATTTCCCATATGCCGACGGCATTTTCATTTCGGTAGTATGAAATTTAGAAGAGCGAGTACTAAGACGGTTGTGTTATATTATAAAAATAAAATACATTTTCAAAATAACATTTTTCCAACATATTAATATTGAGTTCAATATTGTTAATTTACAGAAAAATCATGCAAATTGGGTTGGGAATGAGCGAAGTCTTAAATTTAATACACATAAATCGAAATATCATTGCTCATATTAAATTTAATATTTTAATTGGTATATAAAATGTACGCCACAATCATTATATAGTAGTCCAAAAATATAAATTCTTATTTTTCCCAGAAATACATTGGTAAAAAAAGGATCGTAATCCTTTTTTTATTTTCCTCATAAAAGATTTAAACAGTTCAAGAGCTCAAAACATGCGCTACATCAGCTCAAACTTACTTACCCGACGACATTTCGCAATGTGATAAAATACTATACATTTTTCAAAAGCTCAAAGCCTTGCGCAAATGATTATGTTATGATAACAAATGCCCACATACAGATTTGGCAATGGCAATAAATTTTATTCTGTCGAGATGCCCCGTAAGGCTTGCTGTGTTATGATGTTATGTTTCATTTTGGTACAACGCTTGGAAATTAAAAAAATGTATGTTCTACGGTGCCAACTGTTAGGGCTCTTCGTGCAAAACACGCTCTTGTCAGATGACACGCATTTTGGGCTTAATGACTTGGTCAAGAAACAAAATTTTCATCATTCGGCTCAGCCAAATCCACGTGTGGTTCTGGAAATTCAATTGCAATTCCAAAAACTTACCCTATAGTGTGGGTTGTAGTATGGCGAATGCCATTATTTTCTTCGGAGTGAGACATGAAACGTAGTTACCAAGAAGGCGTTTGAACAAGAAGGCGTTCGACCTTTTATCCCGGAACTCCTGTTTCCAAAAGGACGGTGCGGCGCCTTATGCTTCACGTCTAAACATGGACATATTACGTGCAGAATTTAGCGATTCCTTTATTTTGAGAAATAGCGCGCTCAGTTGGCCACCAGTATCTTGCAATTTAACGGCTCTATAATAATTTTTTTTCTGAGAGTATTTTAAATCAAAGGCTTAGGCCGATCATCCAACAACGCTCGAGGAGCTTGAAGACAACATTCAGCGTAGTGGGGCCGAAATTCCAACCGAAATGCTGGACCGGTCACCGAAAATTTGGTGTAAAGTGGTACGGATATGAAATCGGAGGTGGGATTATTTGGCATACATTTTGTTCAAATAAATAACAAAAAAACAACAGTACCCGTTTTGACCAATTTTTAGTGTTTTATTCATTTTAACATGGTTTCTATTTGTTTAGACCCTTTATTTAAAAATCATTCGAATATTACAAGTTCCACTTTTCGGAAAATGGAAATATAAATACAACTCGCTTTCGACGAAAGATAATTCTAAAGAACAGTAAATAAAATAATGAACAAAAGTTTACATATAACTTAGGAAAAATACTAGTCATCGTACCTTATCTGACTCTGCGGCCTACGACAACGAAGAACTGATTAATGTCATACAAGAAATAAAAAACCACTAAGGCCATCTACCCATTATCATACCGATGTAAGTATATTCAATAATATAAAGGATAGAAGACTTTTCATAATTTTTAATGCTGGCAACGATTAGTGTTTTTACTAAGATCTCTGCATCAATGACATGCGATAACTCTCTTGATTGTTTGTTCTATTGGCTTATTTACTCAAAAAGTAACTAATTACTTGTTTTCTAATAATTCATTAGTTCATGATAAGTTTCCGAATCTATAATCAGCTCTACCAGTTGTAGTCCTTTTGTACCTTTAGTGCTTCTATAGAACACATATAACCGATCCGCCATTTTTAGTTCAAAGCTACACAGATGAAGAGGTTTATGAAATAACTGCACTAATTACTGACAACACACCCTCTTTCCAAAATGTTTTGAAATCAACGCAATTCCCAACAAGACAAGAACTTTACATAGGTTTGCTGAAGTTATCTGCCTATCAAAAATAAACCAACGGTTCGCCGAATCAATCTACCAAGTAGTTAATTTAAAATGTTTCAAAAAATATTCAATGATCTTTTACTAAGGACCATCAGTTACGTTATCAACTTTTACACTCTTTTCAACATTTTTCCATATTCTAGTTGTAAATATTACAGTTATGGTATAAGAATGGGAAACATGACTCGGCAAAATTGTATGATTACGCATGTTCATAACCCGTAGCATTTCAGAAACAATAAACGCTTAACACCGATCCGAAGGTCAATACAAAGAGGCAATGATACAGCCGAAGGGCCTGTCGCTAGTGCCATTATAATAAAATAGTTCATAGTTAATATGCCGCAGCATAACAAAGAGTTAAACACAATCTTGTGATTCAACCTCAAACCCGGCGAAGGCTATTTGCTTCATTCAACATAGATGCTTCTCCCAAATTATCATCATCGTATATCATTCTAGGGTGGTTTCAACCGAACATTGTAGGTAATAATGGGCCCAGAACAACACACTCGGCCCAAAATCATATTAAAGTAGCTTCTTCGACAGTAATCGCTTCCAAAACCTCTCTTCATAATTATCCATAATGCAACGCTCGACAAATACCTAGCTAATCAGACACTAACTCTAAACACTAAAAAAACTCTTTAGAAAAGTACACGCAATTTGTTAATATTTTATTTATAAAGACGATCGATAACTTTGGCATACTTTTGTAAAATAACATTACGTCGAGACTTCAATGTGGGTCCTAAAAATTAAGAAATGTCTTTCGTATCTCTCATAAATCTGACACATGTACAACACTCACCCAATTCACCAGTAGGTATTGAGAAATCATGTGGCAAAATCGCAAACTTCTGCACTTTCTGCGCATTCGATAATGAGTTTTCGTTTGCACGCTCGATTCCCTTCTGTATTTCAGCCACCACCTTGGGTTCTGGATGCACTTCCACTGTTCCTGCATTGAAGTCTTCCAATTGAGCAGGAATACGCAAGACTTCTGAAAGACGAGTGTAGTTGAAGCCCAGAGACTTAAACCATTCGATGGCAACTGGCTGTAAGGTGTCCAAGGGCCTTCCAGTATTAACATCCATATCGGTCTGTAGTGGTAGAGAAAAATTGCACAAACGGCAACATCAAAGTGTCTACAAATGTACCTTGATTGTCAGAAGTATAGCGAGATATTTTCGTTTATCGCCAACAAGTATGGCATTGCTCACACAAGGTAACTCCTTCTTTAGTAGGTTTTCAACGTACACCGGCGGTATATTCTCACCGCCAGCTGTGACAATCAGCTCCTTTAAGCGGCCCGTTATTATGATATCGCCAGATTCGTTTAGATAACCGCTATCGCCCGTGTGAAACCAGCCGTCTGCGTCGATAGCTTTCTTTGTTTCCTGTGGTTCGTTCAAATAACCCATAAATATGTAGCGACCACGAAAGCAGATCTAAATTAACACACTTTTGCTAAATTTTTATTGCTTTCAAAGTAAGTCTACATTAAAACGTTACCTCGTTTCGACCTTCCTGGTCGATCTTTTCGATTTTTACTTCTAAGCCTGGGTAAGGTTTTCCAGCTCCATTAATTTGTAGTGCTTCTGAAGTTATCGTAGAGCCACCGGAAACTTCGGAGAGGCCATAAGTCTCAAGTATCGGTAGATCTATGCTAATAAAAAATGTCTTTAGGTCGGCGGAAACAGGTGCGCCACCGGCGTTTATCAATTTACAACGATCGAGACCTAAAGAAACTTTAATTTTGTGCGTAACAAAAGAGGCTAGCCAATATTTGATAGAATATTCCGGCTTTCTAGAAAGATAAATCTTCGGTTTCGGTTTGTTAGCTAATTAATCCGTCATCACAACTCACCCCTCCCCTGAATGCTCTCGGTAACTTTTTAGGGTTGCCCATCGTGCGTACTTCATAACGCCTTGCGTTAGCCACGACGACGCTGCCTCCTGCTGCTGCAAACGCTCTCGCATCTTCTCTAAAACTCGTGGTATCGCAAAGAATCTCGTAGGACGCGCTATAATCAACGTTTTCTGTAAGCTTCCGCGCATGGCATCACTGTCTGCAAAGTAAATGCAGGTGCCAGTATTGGCGCTATTGAAAACGTCGGAATTTTGAGCTGCGATGTGGCTCAACGGCAAAAAGCTCACTTTTACATCGCTGCCATCCGCGAAGTCTCTGTGAAAGGTAGCAGATTTCGAATTAGCCAGAATATTGTCATGCGATAGCATAACTGCTTTTGGCAAACCTACGGTTCCAGACTATGAACGTGAGAATATTAGTAAAATTGAGTCTAAGATTTAATTCGAAATTACTTACGGTGAAAACTAGCATGGCACATTCATTAGCCGCCTGATCTCGTTCGCGCTCGATTAGTTCAGCTTTCAGCTGTGCATCGAATTTCATAGTAATCAAGTCGTCCCAACGATAATACCCTTCAACGCTGCCCACAAACTCATCAAAAGGTCCAAAGAGCTGAATAACGGCGCGCAAATGTGGCAAACTTCCTTTGACTTGGCGCACCTTTGCCATCTGCTTGGCGTTGTCCACCACACAAACGGTCGCTTCCGCCGTTCCGAGCACATGACGCACTGCTTTCGGCGAACTGGTCAGATATATGCCGGTCACAATGCCACCAGCGCGCAAAGCTCTCATTTCGGTGTAAAGCCATTCCGGACAATTGAAGGCGAGTATGCCGACTGCGGTGCGCGGACGTAGACCTACATACATTAGAGCGAGCGCAACCTGCTCCGCATTTTGCTCATATTCTGCATAAGTAACCATTCTCCCAGATTTCGAACTCGCACCGTCACCGTCATTGTTTGCATTGTGGGCATGGTAAAGTGCGGGCAAATTCGCATACTTTTGGCATATTTCGTGGAAAAATTGTGGTATGGTTTGAGGCGGAGTCGACGCCAAGTCGCCTGCGGTAACGCGTAGCTTTACCGGTTCCGTTAGAGATGTGGATGTGTAGCTGGTGGCATCTTTGAGGTTAGTGGCTGACAAAAGTTGTAAAGTCTGTGCGTCACCCATAACAACAGCTGGTTTAAATCGGTATTTCAAGGTCTTTATATTTGCGGGTTTCTATAATGAAATGATTAAGCAACAATTAAATAATACTTAGATTTCATGGCTCAAAAGTAAATTGAAGTTCAATTGTTCTTCAAGCGCTGTAACTTGTCGGAAAATTAAACTCAAAAATATTTTATAAATATAATTTTTAAGCCTTCATGTCTTAACCGTCGGTAAGTAAGAGGTTTGTTATGACAAAGTCGCTTTATTTAAAACAAGATGTTCCTTTTAACTCAACATGTCTGGACCTATCCATAAAGAGTCCTGGCGAAAGGCAATTAAGCGTTGCCTGAAATAAAGAGGTTCCAATGGAATGGGGCAGAGCTGGAGTGTTTTCGTCCATACGTACGACATGACCTAGCCATCACAGCCTCTGTCTCCTAATTCGCTGAACTATGTCAATGTCGTCATATATCTCGTACAGCTCATCATTCCATCGACTGTGGTATGAACCGTTGACAATGCGTAAAGAATCATAAATCTTCCAGAACCTTTCTCTCGAAAACTCGTACCGCCAACTCATCAGATGTTGTCACCCTCCATGCCTCTGCACCAGATAATAGTACGAAGATGATGAGCGACTTATCTGGTCTTTGTACGTCGAGAGGGGTCGACTTTACTTCTCAAGTACCTACTCAGTCCGATGTAACATATGCATATACGAATACTAGGGTGAGCATAAAAAATTTAATTTCGAATCAAATGGTTTTAAAATATATCATTTTCTAAAGGGTGATAACTCCAGACACTCAACAAAATCTAACGGTCTTCATACCCTGAACAGGGTATATTAAGTTTGCCACGATATTTGTAACATGAAACCAGAAACGTCAAAGACCCTATTAATAAACATATATATAAATGATCATGACGAACTGAGTCGATGAGATGTGAAACTGAAATTTTGAATCTTTCTTTTTCTGAGCAAAAGCTCGTATAGAAATTTGGTATGGATTATTCTCCTAAGCGGTGGTGCAATCTCCGAGTAAATAGTTTAGATTACTATGTCATACAAGCTGAACGAGCGGAATGAAGGGCTTGTATGGAAATGCTTTTAATTTTACGAGATATCTTCATGAAAGTAGTATTACAATTTCGGAAAAAAATTTCAGATCGAGTCACTATAGCATATATATACATGGGTTCTAGAAAGATATATTTTGTATTTATGAAGGGTATTATGGTGTGTTTGTTTATTTAAATACTATATAGACAAAATTTAATCTGTAAATTCGATTTAAATTTTTTTTTGCTCACCCTATGTTTATGCCACCTTTATCCATATTCGGCAGCTGACAATTGGGAAGTATTTTATAAGTGTGTTATTGTAGTACGTATTTAAGTACGTATCAATCTTACTATATATGTACTTCGATTCGTATCCTCCAGCAATGATCGTTAGTCGTTCATCTCCAGTAGTTATCTTTGCTCTTCTTTTCTTCTTCTTTACTATTACTAAATGATAGCAAAACAAGTTTTCTCCCTACGCACTGGGAGGATTAAAAAAAACAATTTTTGTTTTTTTACTGGAGACGAGCTCCGTTCTTTATTCGATGCAACGAAAATACCAAAAGCCCTCTTATAATTAATTGTTACTTCTATTTATACAATATTTTATAACTTAGTTCTATATTATATGTT